>NC_083767.1:44598771-44742675 GCF_963514075.1 Conger conger
TGAGAGATGAATTATGACGTCTTTCAAAATCACACAAGTGCTTAGGATCAAGGAAAAATTGTCACCACTGATAGTCACCTGTTCAGGTTTGGCTATTGTGTCCATTCAGGCCTGGAATAAGTGTTTGTGATCAGATTCGGCCCAACAATGACTAAACAATTATGACCCTTGACTTGTATCTTCATCTGTGCAGTATTTGTTTTGCAAATAAATGTAAATAATGTGACACATTATAATTGGCAGCTGTTTTCTTGTCTGGAATTTTGCCCCTTCATTGATTGTAGGGCAATTTGCATTCCTATAGCTTCAGCAATTAATATTCAAATCAATTGTACCTCCAAAAGGGCCGGACCTCCCACACTGAATGGATCTATACTGTAAGTCCAGCCAATTTAGCTGCTCTGCCTTCATGCAGAGAGATGGATCTCACATGTACATTTGGTGACTGTAAGAAACTTTAACAACAGCTAGTGATATCTGAAATATCTTTAGTCCTAGGCTATATTCAATTATTCATACAAAACTCTGTAAGCTTAATCCAAAAAACATCCAGTGAGCAGCAGTTCTGTGGGCAAATGAATTGTAAATGAAAGAGGTCAGAAGGGCCAAACTAGTCAAAGCTGACAGGAAGGTGACAGTAACGCAAATAATAATTAATAATTACAACAGTGGTATGCAAAAGAGCACACAACACGTCAAACCTCTAAGTGGACAGACTAAAGAAGCAGAGGTGCTCAGTGAATGTATATGAAATGTGTGAAATGGAAATATGAAATGTTGAAATCGCCAAATAATAAAACATTTTAGCTTAAATATATTTCAGCCTAAAATATAATTTTGGGACAGTATTCTTGCATTCATGACTTCATGGCATCAATTAAAACCTCATGACCTCAATCCATTTCATATCATATTTTCCACCACATTTAACCTTGTGTGGCAGTTAGTGGCGCTAGTGTATAATACTGTAATCTTATCAGAGTAATAGCTGGTAATGGTAATGATATTGTAAACAAGTGCTTGTTCTGTGGGATTGCAGTTTCTCCAGGGCTGGTGGTGTCAGTTAGTCTGTGGTGTATCAGTATCACAGAGACCGCACCCTGTGTACAGAGGCCAGGCTGTTGCAAGGCGGTGTGGTGTATTCATAATGCAGTAAAGGAGCCGATGAAACGGGCAGTATCAACAACAGCAGCGTCATGTCCTTCCCATGCCTATCCTCAGCAACACTCACCGCTGTTCCAACTCCCTCCTCTGTGGAGGGTTTATACAACAAACAAAACGATGAACATCTGCTTCGCCGCTGCCTGCTAAACTTCAACAACGCAGTTTACAATGCCAAGGGTGTACACAAAGTGTGCATTATACATCTGGAAAAACTATTCTCACATCTTTCTGCATACCGAAATTGACACCAAGTTGATGGCAAGTTATACAACTTTCAACAGTGTTTCCCAGAAACCGTGTGTGTTGCCTGTTTTCCTGCATT
Organism: Conger conger; assembly: GCF_963514075.1. Lineage (NCBI taxonomy): Eukaryota > Metazoa > Chordata > Actinopteri > Anguilliformes > Congridae > Conger > Conger conger. Next base: position 44,600,258 of record NC_083767.1, read on the forward strand.
TATGAAAGCAACTTTGGCCTTTGTTTCTTCAAATTCATTTTTCTCAAAATGTTTTTTTGACCTTGGACTCAATTTCCTAAGTCTAAGCAATTTTGGAAATAGCAGACTGCTTTTGTAATTGTAATTACAGTGGAAGTGAGTGAAAACATATGACATACACATACTTCATTCCACTCAAATTTTGAAGAATTATACTTTGGGCTTAAAACGCTTTACAAATAAAGGTACAATCATCTGAAGGTAAGAAGGGGCAATCTCCTTGCTAGCCTGGTAAAATTTCCAATTTAGTAATTTACCAGACACTTTCAATCGAAGCTACTTACAAAACGCTAGTTCACACCTCAAGAGATATGCAGGTACTCATGTAAGAGGCATGCAGGAGAGATAAGAGATATGCAGCTACCTTCAAGATGCATGCCTCATGAGACCCATGAGAGGACGATTTTAACTGATACATATTTGTGTTCTCAGAAGTTTTTTTTAAGGATTGAGGAAGACAACCAGTGAATCGGTCTTCCTGAACAATTGGGGACGACAAGTTCCACCAGCCAGGGCCACAAGGAATGTCCGTTTGCTGCTTGAAAGGACAGGACAACCAGCTGGCGAGCGAATGCTTCATTAATGCAGAGGTCTAGCTGGAGTGAATGTTATAATCCTGATATAGGAAGGGCAGTAATATTTGCAGCTCAGTAAACTTACAGTAAATCAGAGATTTGAATGAAATGGTAGCCACCGGGTGCCAGTGAAAAGCGTGAAGGGATGTGGCATGAGGCATCCATAGGCAGGCTGAAGACCAAGGAGCAATTTGGCAGATGTCATATCTGTCATTTGTCCATATTTATGGTTGTTTTATAGGAAATGCATGCCTAGTCATTTTAAGAAAAGTATCAATGAAGACATCCAATTTAAGTTAATTAAATCCAAAATTGCATTCTAATCTCTGAGCAAGGCACCAACCCTTTATGCCTGATGTTACTGCGATAACAATGAGAAAAACTATCCTTTAAAATAATGACTGCTGCTTTAACAGAAGCGTGCTTATTTTTCACAAGCACATTTGCATTTCAAATGAAATTCTGGCTGTAAAAAGGGGCTCAAAGGTTTCAGACCTGTAGTATAGACCAGTTTCACTGCCAAAAAACTAAGATAGCTTATTTCAGATGTTAATAGCCTCTTTATTACAGCTCACCCACAAAAACATTCTTTAACACGGCACTTTAATGAATGTAGGCAACTAGGAAAAGCAATTGAATTGATAGCTACTTCAAATACAGTATTAGGAAACTCTTTACAAAACCAAAGCTCTTTACGCTCATGACACAATTCACCACAGTCAATTAAAATGGGTAAATGCAAGAATGCAAATGAAATTAACATGATTAATATTCCTCTTAATCAGGCTCCTCTATAATTACGACAGTAAATTGTAATAGACACTGATGGTAATCACTCTAGTGTGAACATCTCCCGTTTTCGTAAGAAGACAGGCTGTTGAGTTTACATGCGGCGTAATTGAATGATACGCCGGTAAATGTGCATTGTAAGACTATCACCACCTCATTATGCGGTGTGCTTGTCCATTCAGACTGCCTTTTGATACCGTGTTATTGTCATTTGCATTTGAGAGCCCATGACTCTAATGACTGTTTGAGTGAGAGTCTTTCCATGTCAATAACCAAAACAATAGCTGCAACTAAATCAAACATTTGAATTCATAATACATTTGAGTTCTTTAACCCATAAATGCAGAAAATAATCTCTGAGACAAATGTATTGAAACCTTGGCATTTGTATGAAGTCTTGCTAGGAGCTATATAGTTTCATCACATATTTATATACTGGCTGCACTGGCAGAAAACAGCATGTCAGTGAAGATGTCAGGCTACAGTGGAGTGTCTAATTTGAAACTTGATACTTTGGTCCTGTTTGAAGATTACAGTTTTAGAATTACATTCAATTACATCAAAGCAATAATTTCATCCTAATTTCATATTTTTTGATTTAGGCTTTTCTTTTGTCACCTCTGGTATTGCTTGGAAATGTTTTCCATCTGCGAGAAAGACAATCTCTGAAAACGACTTTTCCCAATTCTTTTTCCAAGTGAGATGTTTTGGTATTGTTCGAGGGCTTTGGAAGTCTTAGAGAGTGCACTTCACATTTTTTTAAATTACGTTCTTCAAGGTTCACTTCAAGTGCTGGTAGCAGGGGCTTAATTTTCATTTGCTATCAGCACGGCCTAGGAGCAGTATCTGGGAGCCGCAAATACCGCACTTCGAATAAATTCAGCTGAACTATCTCTGCAGTCTGCAGTTATCTAGTCATTTCACAGCCCATTTCCTAATTGTCATCTGAGGTTTATTCAGCTGTGCGCTCCACAGAAGAACCTTTCACATTCAAATCCTGCCATTCAAAAGGGTCCCGCTCACATGAGTCCATCACAGCGGCTGCTCTCCAAACCAGAACCACCCCAAATTAACATGGCGGTACGTTAAGAGGTTTCAATCATAGGGCACAATGTTATTTAAAAAAGAAAAGAAAACGTACTGCAGTTTGTCATTTGTAGTCTCATTGAGAAGTTTGTTTTTTTTAAATATGGGATTAGGCAAAGTCTGAAATTGTTATGAATATTAAGTGCCGGTGGAAATGCATGGCTTTGTATCTCGGCGAGACAGTCTTTAATTCCGCGTGTGGAGTGTGAACCGACGAGGCTTGCTAATGTCAGAAACTTGTCATCGGTAGCATCCAATTCTAAACCAGAAACCTAAGGCCAGACCACAAACTAAAATAATAAATCACAGTACTGACGGCGATATCCAAAGCATGAATTATGGAATCATGTCGGTTTGGGCTTGGCCGTTGGCCGGAAAGTAGCACTGTAGCATTAAGCAGCACACCAGCCATAACGAAATTCTCCCAGTTCAGGGGTTAACTCAAGAAGAGGCCAGCACATTCCCCAGCCTCCAGCCCATGGGCACTTCATTTTATTCTATTCCGAGGAGCAATTAGTGACTCTCGTCTCTGGCCATCACGGATGGCTGAGGTACCCCACCCCCCATCCCCGCCAAACCGCCAACCGCCACCTTCTCAGCGCCATGTCTGGATCAGACTCTGTGATTAATGGGCCCGTCGAGGCACACTGGGCTAATCCAGGACTCCTGACGAGGTCCTGGGAGTATCTCCCCCATGGGGTCGGTGCTCGATGTAAAGCTGCGCTAAACAGCGACTCTCCAGGCCAGTTTAATTTGAATAAAAATAGGAACATGGCTCAAGCAGGCTCTTGACTCGTGGGATGCCGAGGGACTGATGGGAAAACCACCAGGAGCACAGTGCTGTGTGCCTCAGGAGAAGGTCAGACTTGTAGCTGAGTCAAGATGATGAGGCTGAGAGAACTGGAGTATGATTCAGAATCTCTTCTGCCGTCCTGTTCAGCCACCCTGCTGGAAATTCCAGTCTAAACCTGCCTGGTATAAAATGTGTTTTCAACATTTTAGCTGGTCAGCCAACTCTTCACCAGCTGACCAGCCTATGGAGTTAGCTAGTCCACCAGTTTCACCACCAGTTTATTCTACCAGCTTAACCAGCTTTAATCAGCTTTGTCCAACTAGAGAGCAACTTTTGACAGACACACAGACCAGTCTAAGCATACAAGGACCATTGCAGATTGCATACATTGTTGACTGAGCCAACTGTAGCAGTCTGTCCCATTCAAACAATTTACTTTAATTCTGCTGATAATTGCAGATGGATGGTGTGACAGTAATCTGACCCTGTAGCTCCAAAAGACTGGAGGACCCGTGCCTGGTATAAAGATTGGATTTTCATTGTGGGTCCAAAGTAAAAAAAAACATGCATCTGCAAACATGCTTCCTCAGACCCCTGAAATCCATGACAGCATCCAACCCCCAATATTCTAACAGAGAACTTAGGGCTTACATGGGTTGATTGGGATTCATGCCTGAGAATAGCTGCCTTAGACCAACTGTTCCCAAACCTCTCAGTGGTACCCCCGGTCGGATCCAGGTATTTGATGTGTTCCACCTCAAGCATACCTGATACAACTAATCCTTGATAAAATACCTGTATCTGGCTGGGGGGCCCCAAGGAGAGATTTGGGAGCCACTGCCTCAGGCTAAAGCAGTATCATGACCTGATTATGCAATACTAATGGCCCAATGCAGGCAGAACATGGTTCCCATCACATGTAATGTGCAATGTTAAAATGGCTTTCTTATCATTTTAATTTGTATTACGCTTGTATAGCAGTTGCCCCCCAAACCAGGGCTGTTTGTATTGAAGGATCCTAACAAGTGCTCTAACTGCTGTACTACTCCACACTGGCGACAACACAGGTCGAGTGTAGACATTCCTTACAAATCGGTGCAAATAAGTTCTCTCAGAAATAAAGGTATGAAAAATGCCTAAAAAGGTGCTGGAGTTGTACCCTGTAGGTACATACTGTAATTCTATAATTAATTTGCACCTTTTTTTCCTGCATTTTTGGGCAATTTGATCCTTGAAAACAAAAACGTACCTCCACTGTCACTTTATTTCTGAGAGTGTATATAATTTTACTTTCCGTTTATAGGCGTTTGTAGAAGCATAGCCCTACGGACAACAAGCTCTCTTGAAATATCCCAAAATACCTTAAAACAATAAGAAGACACACAAGGGTGAAAGCATTTCACAATCTCTCCCTGCGGGGTTGATCCACACCCTGGTGTTTTCCTCCATTTCCAGCGTATTGAGTGCTAAAAGGTCAGGTGGGTGACACGAGCATTAGGAGGACGGGCCAAGGAGAACTGCCTAGGGCTACGGTGGCTTTGGGTGCAATTATAGTGAGATTAGAGCCAGATCTGAGCAAAGCCGGCTTCATCCATTCCCCTCATTCTGTTAGGAGCACATCAGATGACACGGAAAGCCCCGGAAAAGGCTAAATGAAACGGCAGTAAACTGTCAACACCGTTTCCTCATTTACGATGCAAACTGTCGTAACCCTTCTGTACATATATAGGCTTCTGTGGTGTTAGGGGGTTCCGTTTTAGTTTTTTAATTACAGCTTGACCCATTTGTTACAGAAGAATGTAATGCAAACACAGGACACTAACATTTGAATGAACCTATCAACCCCTATACAATTCAAATTGTATGTCATTGTATATTCAACTCCAATCCGGTTGAAGAAGGCATTTTCAGGAATACTTTTATTCCTTGGTGTTACTAAATTCATAGACAATTTTCACTTTTCTCCCTGTTTAAACATGTATCTGCTGGCCAGACTTATCAGTGCAATATCTACTATTAACTTAGAAGAGTGTATGCAAATACAAGCTCTCCAAAGATTTGACTTCCAGGAGCCACTGTTTTCTGTTACTATGCAGTAAGCCCACCAATTGTGTTGCAAAGTCACTGTGTCAGAGGAGTACTTCATAACAGGCAGACTGTTGGTAGAAAATGAACTACAAGAGTTGCTCTGGCACAATGCTACACAGCAGCCAGTAACGTACAAGTCGCTTCTGCTAGTTGCCAGGGTTGAGTCTGCCTTTTTTATTCACCCCCAGCCCCACACCCCAGGACAAACAGGAAGTGAGGTATTAATGGAGTGGATGATGTTTTTTGTGTATAGTGTTGATTATCTACCTCTGCCCCCATCTCTGTCTGTCAGGGTTAAATGGCTGTCATACAGAAACAGCATCCGGAATTCAGAGAGTGCCTTTCAACCCACACAATTAAATATGTATGAGTGTGTGTGTGTGTGTGTGTGTGTGTGTGTGTAGGGGTGTGTGTGTTTTGTTGTCATTACTAGTGCCAATAATAATGACGGAATGAGGGTTAGGACATCACTGCCTGTCCTGGTATTCAAATATGTATATATATATATATATATATATATATATATATATATATATATAGAACAAGCAGACTTCCTGGTGCAGTTCTGGTGCAGTGTTGGTTTGGTTTAGACTGCTATTCCCATTGTTTATAGACATTATCGACTCTGTGCTACGCAACATGCAGGTCACATTGAAGTGAATCAAAGAGTCTGACATCAGTGCTTGAGGTCCTGACTTTTAGCCTTGCTGGTCTGTCATTGGTGTTTTTGCAAGGATAAAGGTAATTGATCTGATTCTGTATTGATCAAAACTGAACATTGGAGTATCCGCTGTGCAGCAGACATTTGTTTTGATATGACTGAAAACATGTCAATAATGTGTCCAAAACACTGAACAGCAATATACTGACATATTGTCTTTGCACAAATGATATCCCAGTTGGAAATAGATGTCAAATATTGTGCAAGTGAGAAGCTATTTCAAAACACTATTGACTTAAATGCATTTTATTGCTGTGTAAAAATGAAGACTAATTATGTTTTGCCACAAAGCACTTAACTTTTAATCATAAAATATGGTGAAAATATGGTGTCCATTTCTCTTGTGAGGGAAACCAAAGATAAGCTTAATAATAGGTATAATTTATAAACGGATATAAAACAAGTACAAGAAATGTAATTCCATTAAGATGTACACAATTGGGTAAATAATACACTCTTTATTTGATATTTATTAAACTTATTTTTTAGATTCTTCCGCTGCTGTAGCCTATCCACTTCACTGTGTTCAGAGATGCTTTTCTACTTTTCTAATGTCTTACTGTCTTGCTGTCATCTTCTTGTCAGCTTTGTCCAGTCTGGCCCATCTCCACTGACCTCTCTCATTTATGAAGTGTCTTTTGTCCACAGAACTGCTGCTCACTGGATTTCTTTTTTGCACCATTCACCACAACTCGAGAGACTGCTGTGCGTGAAAATCCCTGGAGATTCTGCCGTTTCTGCGATATCACATTTCTTCCCCATTCTGACATTTGGTCTGAAAAACAGCTGAACCTGTTGACCATGTCTCCATGCTTTTATGCATTTAGTTGCTGCCATGTTATTGGCTAATTCAATATTTGCATTAACAAGCTGGTGTACATGTCGACCTAATAAAGTGCTCATTTACTGTATATATACTGTACATACATACACATAGCTCTCAATCTGGAAAAAAAGGATCTCATTTGAACATTATTTTTTTATGTGTGGGTTCTGAAAGATGCAGGATAATAACCTGTCAATATTTGACAGCAGCTGCTAAAAAAAAAGAATAAATAAATGTATTAAAAAACGAAATGCTACCCCTAGCATTCTAAACAGTGAAAACATTAAAAACAGTGTGCGTCAAAATACAGAGAAACTGAAAGCTATTGACCAAAGCTATTGGCCAATGAAAGAAGGACACACAGGTGAAGGGTGGCTTTTGCCTGTCATAAAAGGCTTAGCAAGAGATGAGACAGGGAAAGGGGAGCACAGTACACAGATTTTACACCAGACTGTGACACTCATTTATGCTCTAGAACAGTGCCTTAAAAGGATAACCATCTGGTAGACCCTAACCAGCTCAACTTACACAGCTTCTAGCACAGTTCATTAACAGATATATCTGTTGTTGTATTAACACATTTCATTGTACACACACAGTATTGTGCAGTTACTTAATATTTGGTTTATTCTTTTTGTAGAATCCGGAAGTTTTCAATAAAGTAGCATCACAACAATTCAGCCAGCTGTTAATGATCGACAACAATGGTGCACAGCAAATCTTCCAGTGTTTGTAGCGCGCCATTATGCAAAGCTGTCAAATTAACAGCCGTATTTGAACTTTCACACTTTTTTCCGTATGTTTTTTCCTTCTGTTAAATGTGACGTTAATAAGTTTGTGACTTCACCTCTTAATCATTCAGTATATGTTTGCGTAAAAGCACATAAGTAGAGGAATAATTTGTATATTATTGTTTCGATTGCCATTTTTCTGTTCAACATGATGTTAATAGGTTTGTCACTCCTGTGCTGTCAAATTTCATATTTGTGAACTTCCAGGTTGGAAGCGCTTGCGTGAGAAAGGTCTATTGTTTCACATGATGTGGAACACCATTGTAACCACAACCGTGATTGCAAAACCCACACACCCTCCACCCCCACCCCCCTTTGGGCTGTAACTGCACCCAATCCACACAGCCTGGTCTGTGCTCACATTCCATAACAGTACCACAATACATATCTGGTCCTTGATTTGATTCATAATTATCTGACACCCCTGATTTAGCACATCAGAATGCATATTCAACCCATCTAATAGCCCTGCGTCACAAGAATTGGGTAATTTTCTCCCAATTACCGCTCACAATAACGTAAAATAACAATGATTTAACATGCCGTTGGTGAGCCAGCGTTGTTGGTTTCTCATTCACTCCTGTGGCAGACTCCACTGTGGGCTTTTAATGAGCCGGCCACTGTGAGACAGCTACATCGATAATCCAGCCAGAAGTTTTGGCTCGTGAGCTGAGAATGGGAGAGGCTGCAAACACTGCATTTAGACTGCTAATCATCCTGAACCTGTTTCTGATTGCCTCGCACGATTAACAAGTGTGTCCATTTAAACCAGCATCAACCATAGGCAGAGGGCTCTTTTTAATAAGCTGCAGTTGCTGTACCTCTAACACATTTGTAATTTTATTACATTTTGCAGGGAGCGTAATCTTCCCCTCTGACATTCAAATCAGAAATATTTATTGGGCCATATTCCCTATGCTGTGGTAGAATCTATTTGATGTGGACAGCACACCACTGTGTTTGATTCAATCAAATTGAGGGGGTGGGGTAAGGGGGGGGGGGATCGTTTGCAGATGGGTGATCCTTATTTAAACTGTCACATCTATTAATCACACTCAACGGGTTCATGGCAATTAGGTGTCTAAAGGTTTTTGGCCTCCTCTGCTTCATGTCAACGAGGCTCTGCTGGATGCGTGCCTGTGCGCCGGCCCCTGTGAACGCGTTAATAGCGCTCAGGGTCTGCAGGTGTCCTTTCCCATTTACACTCCAACGGGCCGGGCGCTCTGATCGCTGAGATCCAGATGCAGGAGCCCTGACTCGCCTCCAAATACCCCCCTCCCCCTCCGCCGCTACCCCTTGTGTGTGTGTGTGATCCGATCTGGTGCTTTTAACCATGGCTTTCTGTTTGAAATGAGGAAATACGCAGAGACGTTCCTACGCCCTGTGGACCAGTCTGCCCCATATGTCATGGCCTGAGGCGGTACACTAGGGGGTCTGAAGGCTCATCATCCACCCCACCCCTCCAACCCCCCACCCTGTTACTCTCAGGCCCTGTTCACATTACAGCTAAATACGGTTTCCACTCATTTTAGTGCTTAATATGGCCAAGTTCATACTTTACATTACATTACATTATTGGCATTTGGCAGACGCTCTTATCCAGAGTGACGTACTTAGTATGGTTATGAACAAGACTGAGCGGCATCAACAAGTCCTGCTCCAAACAGGATGCCACTCGTCAGAGTTGACTCTTGTTCCTATGCTAATTAGCTTGGTTGTTCGAGTACGGATGGGAATGGGAGTTGACAACTGGTACCAGATGTGCAGTGAGTTTTTTAATCCTTTAAATGATACTCTGGTGATGCCCATAGCAGCCCCTCAGTGAATAGACTCCATATTAAGACACCCCTGTGTATATTGAAGAATAATACAGGCTGCTTACCCCCCACGGATAGATCTAGTCACTCATGTGTACGTGTTACCAGAGCCTGAGACCACAGCGAGACTTGCTACGGTGGATCGCCCACCCCCTCCCCTCACTCAAAACCCAGCCTTCATTAACATGGAGGGTTCAAACTAAAACAGGACAACTCAAGTAATGCCTATTCCAGACCCTGTTATACTAACCATGCGGCACATGCCTGCTTTGCAAACGTTGTTGTATTTGCTTCATTACAAATTCCCATAGGATGGGAGCAACCCTCACCCCGCCCCCCCAACATGTCAATTAGAGGGAGATGTCTCCGTGCGGACGGAGTTTAAATTACTACGGTTCACCACAGGGCGACCGCTTCTGAAATTCATTCATCAAAAGGCCTGGGGAGAATGTTACTTGCCACACCATTATGGCAACAATCTTTCTCATCATCTCTCCTCCTGTTTTATAGAGAAATTACTCCTGGGGGAAAAACAATGGGAGGTGAAGTTGGAGAGTGGGCAGGAGGGAGGGGGGAGGAGGGCAGGTAGAGAGATAGAGAAGGGGAGAGGAAAGAGATGGAACGAGAGATAGGGCGATATCATGATAATGATGGGCTCTCGGTTATTGATACTGTATCTTGCAGTGGAAATAGAGTGGAAACTGCGCTGACACTGGACTGAACTATTGTAAACAAAGCAATAGAACAGGCCCAGACTTTGAGTGGAAATGAAGTCAAACTGGTCTGGAATTGGCCTTTTACTGGAGCTTAAAAGGGTGTATGTTGGACGCAGTTCCCTCCAGATACTGCTTAGTGATAGCAGCAGTTGTTCGTTTCATTTTCCACTCTTTCAAATGTTTCCGGAAACATCTTCTATACCGCACAATATAACATGCGCTGATGTTTTTGCAAACTTTGATCTAAGACTATTCTTTCTCCTTTTTCCCCTTGGGGAAAATATTTTTTATCCAAATCACTAGAAAATCTGAATCGTTTTTCAAAATGTTATCATTTGTCATTCATCACAAGGCAGTCGATAAAGTTTGATTCGCAATCAATCATTGCAGGGTAGAGCTCAATGTCAGATAGGTTTTTCCCTGTTTTGACGGATTTGATGGATGTGATTCAATGAGAGGGACCCGCGCGTGCATGATAATAATAATAGATTAGAAAATCTGTGTGAAACAGTTTTATGATTGTTAAATTCAAATCACACACACACATACACACATGTACATGCACGCACACACACACTCACAGACACACACCAAAATGAAACATGCACCTCAATTTACATAGTTACAAATCAAAAATATACATTTGCCAGTTTTGTGTTCTGATACCACTGCATTCTCATATATTTTGCACTGTTCATTATGCAAATTGCATGCTTTTTTCATCATGAAGATCTATCATATTCCTGACTAGGTACATGAAAATGGGGTGGTTTGATTCAAGTTTCCAAACTAGATTATGTGCTGTGTGATTGGGGCGTTCTCATATTTGTTTTTATCATTTATTAATATAGCCTGCAGTGGCTGAAGTAATATGTATAAATCAATCACCTGTTAGAAAATTGAAAGTGTCATTTCATGAAATAATACTTCAGTGGACACACTGCCACGAGTGCTACACTGGAGGGAATACATAGATAAATGATAGATGAAGTTTAAGAATTATGACGGCCATCACAAAGTGCGGCAGTTTCAGAATTGGCTGAAGTTTTAGTACATCCCAGTAGCTGGTGGAGAGCCTCAGTCAGTGGTCTCCAACCCTGATTCTGGGGAGGTATAGGTTCTACAGGTTTTCATTGTTCATTGTTAATCAATCAGAGCAGTTTATTATACAGTTCACTCGTCTGATCTGGGTGTCAACAGGGTGCTGAGTTTATGGTGATAACAAAAACCAGCTGACCCAATAAGTCTCCATGACCAGGGTTGGAGACCTCAGGTCTACATTCTGGAAGCTGAGTTGAAGTACAGAATGAGGATGAGGCTCAGTTTGTCCTGAAAGATGACCAGTGACTCAACTCAAAGAACAAGAGCAAATCTCTCCAGTTCTGTTATAGTCTCAGTGAAATATAGTAAGCTCTTATAACATTTTGCCCGAAGACTGTACAGCTCATTTATGGCACGGTTTGTTATCCAGTTTGAGATGTGCTGTGATGCATAATGAGATCTGTGGGAGTGAAGAATCAGGGTGCCATCAGCATCCTGTAATGAGAAGAAAAGCCACCAGAACTGGAGCGAAGGCAGCAAGTGTAAGATTTATGTAAGGGCAAAACCAGAGGGGGCTATGAACGGAAACCCTGGGAGATTCCTGTTAACAGGCAGTGGGGTGCTGAAACATATCTGCCTTGGATCTTCTGGTGTGGGTGGTGGTATCCAGCTGACAGCTGGGCTGGAGATATTCATCTTTTCTATAGTTTATAAGCAGGACCTAGTGGTAGTGTGGGGAATATACTGTAGCAGATAGAGCCATACTGAGACAAAGAACCCATGTTTAACAATGCCTCAACAGAAAGCACTTCAGAGGTTTCAGCTGAAGTTAGGTTTCTAGGGTGGTGATGCTCTGTAGATTGATACCGTAGAATAGAGCCGTTGATCTGTCAATGGTTGGACAGTGGGCTAGATGACGCATGATTTTGTGAGATGATTTGGAGAAAGAAGGGCACACACGGTTGAGCATAGTGGAGAAAGTGAAGTGCCCATGGATTACAACATGAAGCCTTCCTTTCACACTGGTAGTAAGACGTCTTAGTGGTTGAGACAGCAGATGAGATACTGACCAGCTCCGCTCTGGTCAGTGCTTATGTGTTAGACATCCTGTCAGCTGATCATGATGTGGGCATGTCAACATGCAGAGCTTTGGAAAGTCATGACCTAAAGAGTGGCTACAGGTCAGTGGATGGGCTCCCCCTTGACTGCCAGGTTTCTTTCCATCAGGGAGTATTTTACCTTGTGTGCTCATGAGTTCAGGCCTGCTTTTCTGGTACTCCGTCTTTGTGACAGTAGTCACACTACAAGGATGATGCGTTCACCTACCCCTCCCAATCCTAAATTCACAGGGGCTCAGAGTGTTCAAGAGATGGAGCATCAAAAAGTTCCAGACATGTCCTTTTCTGTCCTTGTATCCTCTTCATTTCAGCACTCTATCGCCAAAATGGCAATCCTCTTTTCTTTTTTTCGGAGAACAAAATAAGAAAAGGCTCTATTGGTACACTTTAAACCGCTCTGTGCCGGGTTGACAGTGATGAGACACTCTGGCGTAGTTCCCTTTAGCTTCGGAGTGGCGTGCGGACGTGCAGATTTGTCACTCATGTCACATTGTGGGTATTGATTGGACAGAGATCTTTTACCAGGTTCATTCTCTATGCTTCACGGAGAGTCCGCACAGCTCCTGCCATCTCCTCTGCCTGCTTTCAGAGTGGAGAGGAACTCTTCCCAGTTACAAAAGGTTCAGTCCTTTAGGAGACAATACTTTAGATGCATATACATTCCTTAAAGCCTTAAATCCCATGTTGCTGGATAAAAACAAACATGAAAACACCTTTGGAAACCGAGATCAATCCATCGCCCTCTAAAAAGGGAGACTTTAGCATCTGAGAGCCAGCAATCCCATAGTGCATCTCTGTTATGCTTATAAGAGGACACAGCCTTTTAAAAGCAAGTAACAAAACAGTAAGCAATCTTTAAACATGAAACAAATGAGTGATTTATTTTGTTTTCCATTTATCTGCATTTTAGCCTCACTATTTTCCCCCCAGGATAAGCCAGGATCAGGCCCACAGTGCATTTGATATTTAATAGTTAATAGTATTTGCCTGGGGTACTTTGATGGGCAGGGGAGGTGAACAGCGCTGCCTCATGTGACCTACTCAATGGATGAATTGTCTGGAAGTATTAAAAAAAGGTGATGACATTCTCATTCAGCTTTTAAAGCCATTTTCAGCACACAATGGTGCCGTGTTTTTACGTCCATTAAAGGGTGACAAGGTGACATTTTAAAAAAGCATTTTGCTCTCCGAGGAGGAGGCAGGCACCTGAAGCCTGCAGTGCTTGTCAAACTGTCCCCAATCAGTGATACTCCCCCCAAAAAAAACATTTAGGACTGTCAGCCTGCCTCCCTTCTCCCTTCACCTCAAAGAAACATCTCCAAATTTAGGAGCAAGCCTATGGACCCTTCACTAAGAGACCCCCAACACACACTCACACATTTAGGGCCATTAACTTGCCCACATTCTCCTCAGAGACCCCTCCATAATGACATATGACCATCAACTTGTCTCCCTTTCACCAAAGAGACAACCACCCCCCTCGCAATTAGGTGACAGGTGCATCAACTTGTCTCTCTTTCTATCGTAGAGAGAGCTAGATTCAACTTGCTCCACTTCCCTTAAATCAGTGGTAACCAACCCCATTCCTGGAGATATACCCTCTTATAGGTTTCCATTTCAACCCTAATTTGGCATACCTGACTCTACTAATTAGGATCAGCAGGATCTCTAGCTATTGAATGAGGTGTGTTTTGTTAGGGTCGGAGTGAAAACCCACATGATGGTAGATCCTCCAGGAATAGGGTTGGTTACTACTGCCTGTAGTTAGACTCCTGTAGTTAGGAGTACCAACCTAGTGCCTTCTCCCAGAGAGAGACACACATATTTAGGAGTGTTAAATTCTCCCCCATTTCTTTCACAGTTATACGTATAAAGTGTGCTTCTGGAACCCTGCGGTGGGCTACAGCACCTCTCGTCCCCAACCACTTTGTCCCAAAATATCTCCACCATTCAATCCCAGCCCTGAGCTGAGCTCTCAATGACAACTTTAATCCCGTGAAGGAGTCTCCACCTAACCTTCCCCCTCCGTCTCCATTGGAACCAGAGTTGCTGATAAATTATTCACGACGCAGACGCCCCTTTCTCTCAACATGAATAAAGTTTGTGTTGTGGAAAGTTAATTATTTAGCCTAATGCGCCTCGTTAAGAGTGTTTGTGTTTCTTTGTTTAGGACGAACACCCGGCTGGGCCACAAATTTATCGGGAGCTGAAACCCCAGAAGGACAATAACGTGTGTTTTACAGTGATCCCTTATCCTGGGGAGAGGAATGGGGGAGTGTACAACTGCCTCCGTACACTATTCACCCCCCGCCCCCTTCAACCAGCCGGCAATACCACAGCAATGCATTCTGTAAGTTTTCTGCATGCATTTTTAATGCGCGTAAAGAGAATGATGGCTTTTGGAATAGTTTTGCATTTTTATGGCAGACGGGAGCAGATGGGCACCGACAGTGACTGAAGCGTCCGCGGAGGGCACCTCTGCCCCATATTTCGTCTCTCTGACAGAAGACGGCGCGGAATCACTCTGGCGAATCTCACTCACCGTTTCACCGGGAAGAGTAAATGTCAGACATTACGGGAATTTATGGGCTGGGGGGGAAAAAAAGCGGGAAAGATAAACAGAGGGGTAAACGGCGAGCCGTGTCCGCTGCGGTTATCAAGGCGGCCATTAGACGCGTTTGGCACCACAGCGCTAATCTGAGCTTAGCTGCCTGGGAGGGTTTCTCAGACCTGCGAGGCATTTCAGACGAACACCCCGGCAAAGTTATGCATGATTCCTGCCACCCGTCTCAGCTAAGGGGCCAAACACCTCATCTCCATATGCAATCCTGTTCATGTATAAATAAACAAATAAATAAACTCTATTTGCATTAGGTGGTTGTTGAGACTGCGGCACGACTGCTCAAACTCAGAAGAATTGAGTGAAGAAAAAGCAATCAAAATGAAAAGCAGATTTTGTCAAAGGGGACACTTGCCAAGAACTATCACATGTTTTTAAATGCATACACAGAGCTCCTATCTGATGAAAAAATAAAAAATCAGGACTGCTTTGACTGCAACCTATTGCCCTGGGGAGAATAAAATGATAATAATAATAATAATAATTTGAAAACACGGCAGACTGAGCCAACATGAAATCAACCGAAAATCTCCTTTTGTTTCCAGTAGACGTGGTTGCATTTTCCATTAGGCTACGCATTTATTCACAGCACTAACTGGTTGACCCTGAACATAAATTGCAAATGCACAAGATGCACCCAGTGCAACAATACGAGGAAATGTAAATATTTTAAACCCCCTATTAAAGCGTTTTATCACAACGACTTAAGCTGAGCTAGAAACTGCAATACAACACGTGGTCTACATGTTTTATTTGCCCTTGCGGACTAGTCTGTACTGAGCAAACAAAACACAGCTAAAAATACTTTGACACAAAGCAGCCATAATGCATTACACAGAATAACAATATCGCAACTGCAAAATGCTACACTGAGGCAGCTCATGGTTCACACGGATAGTTATATCAGTGCTCCACTGAGGACCGAATGATTTAAAGCAGAAACAGAAGCAGCTGCTCAGAGACTCACCTGACTGTTGTGCGCATTCCTTCCAAAAATGAACACACAAATTGTTGGTTTATATTTGCAAATCATTCATTATTGGTTGACTATATTATTAGTTAACCGATGATCATACATTTTAATTGTATTTATTTAATTAATCGGGATGCACAACTATAACCTATATTGGAGGTAAAATATACCATTGAGCACACCTTGAAATGGATTAACAAGTGTTGAATCAGGCACCCATTGCACAAAAGCAGGAACATAATCATCTGATACTGTCTTAATCCAAATAATATTGAAACAGTGAAAATAGGTTGGTATGAATGTATTATATTTGCTGTATTATTTGGGAATTTAGAGGGAGGGAAACCTAATCTTGTGGAGTTTTTGGTTTTGGCAAAATTTCAGTAACAAATACCCAACTTTGTGTGTAAAATTATTTGAATATATATACACAGTATACCATACACAGCCACTTTTCAGTTAGTTTTTAATGAAAAGCAAAAAAAATCTTAACCACATGCTTTCATCTCTTACCTTCAGCAAATAAAATCTGAATGCGTTGATAAAAGGAGAGATCTGTGCAAACATCGATACAACAGGTTGCGTGTATCTTAAAACGGCATATTTCCATTTGGCCTGTGAAATTACAAACCTGCCTTGACGGCATTAGGCTTTGATAACAGAACTGACATCAGTGACGCCACCCTGCAGTCCGTAGCATGAGCTAAATCCGCTCAAACCTGTGGTAGAAAGGCACAAAGACTGTATTAACCTTCAAACGGGAGCTCAGTGATGTGCACCTCCACCGAATTTCACTGGCACGGGCCAACAGTGCATATTTCTGTCGAAGACTCCTTTTCTTTGTCTTTTTATACATTTCAGACTGATCTGTTCTGTGGAATTTAGATAATCATGTGCAAATGATCAGATCATACATCTGCATTGCTATGTTTGTAGATGTATCTTTTTGTACAGACAGACACATGCACACACACAGAGACATGCACACATGCACGCGCCCGCACTCACACACAGACACACACACGCGCACACGTGTGTGTCTCAGAACTTCAGCCTCAGCTATTATGTTCATTTTTATCACACCAAAAAGCTTCCCATTTAACAGTCTGCAGATGGCGGAATTAAGCAATACATCAAGCGCTCACTTACTTGCTATTTATCAGCAAAAAAGCATGTCTTGTTAATGACGTAGAATTAAAATAATGATGAAGAATGATCTAAAAACCAGGTGAGCTGTGAGTGCTGAAAGAATCAGATACTGAACTCTTTGAGGCAGGTTCCTATAACAGTGGCCTTGTACGTGAGAGAAAAGAAAGATCTGAGACCTGAGTCACATTAATTCTGCTTTAATGATAGACACATACTATATTTACAATTCATCAGTTATTGGCTACCAAATGTGGCACCATGCAAATATTTATTAAAACATTACAATTAACTGGATCAATTTGATTTTAATTTCATATTTTGTAAGCAGGTGATTTACATTAATAGGTTCTGTATGAAGGCTGGAGATTTGCATATGGTTTGAAGAATGAAGAATCTGGATCTACCAGCCTATCATGCTACAACAGATAATTCCCCATATATAAAACCCCATATTTAGGCCTTCGCTGATTCCCAGGCAGTGGCACTCGTGACCACAGGTGATACATTTATATTTAAACTGCAATTTGTTCTAATTAGAGTCCCACCTACATGAGACCGATTTGTCAGAAGTAGCTGTAACCCTGCCCGGAAGGGAGAAATGTTAACTTCTCAATCACGGTCTCATGGGGATGTCCATTGGTTCATTAGCAGAACACATTAGTGAAGCTGGGCACAGTTACACCAAATCAGACCGAGCCGTAGGACAGTCTGTCACAGCACCCCATCACTGTTTGGTCTAGAGGGAGCAGTGCTCACTGTTGGCAAATCCAATGGCTTATTCCCCCCCAGAGCTCTCCCCTGTCAGTGCTCGCCCAGCCCTGCTTAGCTACAGCAGTGTTACTTGAGAAGGGTACAGGGAGGCTCTGATGATCACAAAGAGCCAACCCTGCTGTAAAAGCTGGTCATAAGCAAGGCTAGCTGGGCGTGAGCTGGTCAACCTGCTAGTAATAATAATAATAATAATAATTCCTTGCATTTGCATCAGGAGCAGGGTGCATGATGGTGTGACTGGTGGCCAAGTACTGGTAGTTTGCCTGGCTGGTAGCTGGTCAACCAGCTATGTCAAAACATGAGTTGGTCAAACCATGTCAAGCTGGGAGCTGGTCTAAACTGGTCAACCAGCTGAACCATGTTGAGCTGGGAGCTGGTCTGAACTGGTTAACCAGCTACCAGCTGTTTCAAAACCAAGCTTAAGCTGTTTCTCTTTTCAGCAGGGAACACATCAGTACCTGTCATATTTTAATTACAATACTTTGACATGTTGAATTCTCAAAGCTGCTGTGGTATCACAAGCAAGTGGAAAGAAAGGTGTTTGCTAGCATACCATGTTTCGTGATCACTCAACAGCTGTGGTGTAAAGCCTGCCTTTACTGCGGAGAGCAGAGTTTGCCTGGGCTTTGATCACTCTGCTCACACAGAACGACATGCTCAGAGTGGTCTCAAGGACATAACAAAGGTCACAGTGACGAAAATAAATAACATGAAAATCACTGAATGCTGTATAAATCAATTACAGTCAGCTAAAACACTCCATCAAAGGTTCTCCCTCATTTTTCACGGTACGATGGAGAGGATCGTTTCACACACAATGGCAGCAGCATTTCCATATCAGATGGTTTGATGATACAGAAGGAGTTGTTTTTCATGTTGAGTCCACACGCACGAAGCATACACACACACCTGCATAAGAAAGACACTGTGGAACCCCACCCTCTAAACTACTTCATTGTTAGTGGAGACTTACCCACCCCCAGTTCATGCAAAAGAAAGCTAACAAAGGCAGCATCTTGAGTCTGTTGCCATTATCACTCAATATGAGGAAATATTAAGTGTCAATGCTTGCAAAGCATTGCAAAGCAATCTGAATAATCAGATCACCTGGTATGGCTGCAAATACCTTTATTTTAACATTGACGGTCTGCACCTCTAATCTGATTAATCTGATGAAGCTCATATTGGTGAGCATTCTGGTGCAAAATGGCAGCCGTTGCATCACCCAGGTGGGTGCTACACATTGGTGGTGGTTGAGGCGAGGTTCCCCCTCATCACTGTGAAGCGCTTTGAGTGTTTTGAAAAGCGCTATATAAATGTAATGATCTATCTACCTATAGAGCCAAAACTACACAAAATTGTGTCACAGTCCAAATACTCACAGACTGTACTGTATGAGCAGCACACTATAGCTTGGGATATTAATAGGACTGAACAATATAGGCACAATTCTTCCCTTCATCTTCTAGCACACACAGGGGACCAAGGCAACAAAATGCACTTCTGGCTGCAGGCTCTTGTGTTCCTCTCCACATTTTGCTATGCACTGGAAATGTGCGACCGAGGCACATTCATAAACATTCTTTGTATAGGTGGGCATGTCCTTTCTGCTGGAAATTGGAAAATCTGAACTAGTTTTGCCTCCTGTTCTATCTTTCTAGTCAAAAATAACTTATTGGTAGCGGTTTGTCAGCAAAATATATTTTGTGCTTCTGCACCGGACAAACTAGCAAAGAAGGGCATCTGCTCCTTACTCTTCCAGACAAACAGCAGCTTTTTGAACATTTCTGCCATTGTAATTCATGTTTCCCCCCCCCCCCCCCCCAAGTGATCTCCTGCTTCTGGCACAAACATATTCAAACTAACTTCCAGTTCTGACAGGCAAAGTTTTAATTCAATTCAATTTTATTTGTATAGCGCTTTTCACAGAGGACTGTCACAAAGACAGCTCAAACAGTGGGCAGAAAAAAACTTCCCAATGGGAAGAAATCTCAAGAACCCGGGTATACGGGCTTGCCCATCCTCCGCTGGCCTGAGATGGTAACATTTGACATATTAAACTAATTGGTAAACTAGAAAGTCCATCCGGAGGGATATAGAGTCTGGAGCTCTGGAGTTTTACATGCCTTCCAGATCTACTAAGCTACTAAGAGATCTTCACTTATCACCCAAAGTTTACTCACAGGTGGGGCAGGGCATGGGAAAAGGACTCCACTTCTATTCACAGCCGTAAGCTGTACATACCCTACACCAGCCACTTCCACGCTAAAATCTGGCTCAGGTTTGGCTTGAGCCACAGAAATGAGGATATTCTTATGAAACAAAATTGCAATAACATTAAACAACATCAGCCTTGAGCTTCCTAGAGTCAATCTCAATGGCACAATATTTAGCGATGGCAAGCAGATGGTCTTTCTTGCACTAGTCAACAGAATCTAACGGATTGACCCGAAAAAGCCTCCATTTTGATGATATAGTCAACTTTCTGCACAAACAAACCAAATACCCATGTCAGTCAACCAACAACAGGATTAAGGACTTCAGGCTATAGCTGCACCGAACAGGAGGGCATATAAATATTCAAGGGACATAAAATATCTTGTCCTGTACAAACCCTCCCTTTGTTACATTCCCTTGAGTACAGCAAAACCGCAGTTTGTTTTTATTGTCCATTGAGGAACTAACAAGACAAAACAAAAATGTTCCAGTAGAGGAGTTATGAAGGGGCAGGTTTTTTTTTTTAAAGGCAACTCTGTTCTTAAAACAAAATAAGGTAAAACAGGAGTATCATTCAACATCTTTACATTTATTTTGGTGTAACAAAGTGCATATATTGTTACAGATTTCTTACTAAAACCTTCTTTTAGTTTATAAAGTTTACATTTTCTTTGGGTGCCCTATTTTCACTTGTCTTGTTTGCACAAGATGCCACTTGCAATGTTCTTCTCAGCCAAACGAGCAAGAAAAAACCAAGCCTGTCAAAGGCCCGTGGCTGGCCAACCACAGGTGAGTAAAGTCAAACTAGCTCCACCACAGAGCTCCACGGGCAAGAGGCTCCTCAAAGCAGCCTCACAGAAAATGACTATTTCAAAAAAACAATTTCAATACTTTAGAAAAATTATTATCACTGTTTCGGGTAGCCACAGCCACCTGAAACCACGCTGCATGCATATTTCTAGACTGTCGCTTGTTGTGGTAATGTGCATGTGCATACACTTACAGTACACAGGGTTCATTGATGTGACAGCCTCATCGTATTTTCATGGAGAGATGTCACACAGTGATCATTATCAGAAGAACAATGGCCGTTCTTCAGGTTAACACCGTAAAGTCTAGCCCATTAATCAAATGTATGGCATGTACTGTAGTCCCCACATCCCCATACCGTTTAACCACAGCATGCAGGCAAAGGAAAGTTCTTTTTTTCTAATTTCAGCTGGAAGCCATTTCAGGTTATCTGCCACCCCCAGCCATTCGCATAGCTGTCACCTCCTGCTGTTCCTCCCTGTTGTTTATGCGTATGTCTTCCTCTCTCTCCTTCTCTCTCCTTCTCTCTCTCTCTCTTTCTGTGTGTGTGTGTGTGTGTGTGTGGTTCACAAAGTCCCTTTTATACCCTTTCAGTGGGGGACAGCTCAGTACATACAATACTGAAAACAGTATACCAGAAACCGGCTACCTTATCAAACAGGTGTCACAAGCCAGCTCACTAACACCCAATACAAACTTTAATAATGTATTATGTTCACAAAAATTATGACATATATATGCTTTATCATTCAAAGAGAAATATTAGCATTAGCACGTCTCCCACCTAGATGATCATGAGATAACCTCTACCATCAGAATGCACAGTGAGGTTGTGTGACGGACTGGGCATAACTGCATGCTGCATTGCCCTACAGTGGATGAGTGATGGATTTTGGTCAACAGGTGGGTTGTGACAATGGCTGTGGGTTAGTGACGCTAGCATTGGTCTTCAGCTGAATATAGCCTATTGTGTAATAATTGTTATGTCAAGACTGATCATGATAAATGTTTTCTCATCATGGGATAAGCAAGTCACTATCACAAGATATAATGTATATACAGTATATAGCGCAACTTTGTTGTGCTTTAGAATATTAGTGTTGATGATGGTGGTTTCCAGAAGAGACTTTGAGCTTTCTCAGGATGCAGGAGAGTTTTCAAGGAGGCAATTTGCCTGATCAGCAGGCTGTGGCAGGTTCTGAATATTACCATAATATTTGTTTGAGCATTTTAAAATTGTCCTTGAGTGCCCGTATGTGGCCCTTTGATGTGTTTTTTCATTAATTTCCAAAAGAAACAAACCTGTCTGTTACCCTGAAAACGTAATCCATTATTTCAGGAAATTCACTGAATTCGTCTGATATTCAAAAACTATAATACATAATAAATGAAGTGCATGTTTTCACCAGAAAATCAGTTTCCTCAGATGCGATGCATGAATTGGTTTCCGAGTCTATGGATTAAACAGCAGCAGATGGTTGCCATTTAAAATTGACTGTGTGGTCATTATTCACCGTGGAATGATGGCGTGGATACTGAACCCATAAAGGAAGCCATGTTGTGACCTTCAGCAGAGAACAGATCAATGTGAATGTTTGCATGATCAATAACTCCCATCATCCTTGGTTATATAACCATTCAACATGCATTCATTGTATACTTTCAGCAGCATGGAGTCACAGTGGAATAATCATTCCATTTAATGTGGATATGGATGATGTACTAATGGATTTGAACAATGAAGGACATCCAAAATATACTCTTCCAAATTCAGTTGGCTTCTTTGACTCAGTTTGAAATCTTTTACAGCTCCTGGCTATGAGTTTGGCTAGACTTGGGCACGGCAACCTGCCTAGCCACCAGGTTCCTCTTGATGAAAACTGTGCAGTGTTAGTCAACATGATACGCTAATATTGTCAACAGAAATACTGAGCTACAGATGTTTGAAATGGAATCCGTTGATGGACATTACACTGAGTTGTATTTCCATTACAATACAAGTACAATATAAAACATATTCTGGCCCATTGTGCTGAACATGAGGGTATGGAAACAATATATTATTTCAATCTGAAACAGGTATTTATATAACCTTTATTTATATATACCTATACCTATTTATATAACCTATAACCTTTATTTAAGCAGAGTGCCCTATTGAGACCAGTGTCTCTTTTGCAGAGAAGCCTTGGAGAACATACACATTCATAAAAGCATTATACAAGACCTTTTACATACACTGCCTGAACAAAGCATGCATGAGAGAATTATCCTACAGTCATCCTTCAGTGCCTTGGGTGATACTGGAGAAAATCAAAAGACCTGCAAATGAGCTTGATATGCTCCCATATCAAAATTTAAATAAATGTGTGTTCCTTTACTGGGCAATTTGAAGTGATATTATGGTATATCATTTATTGGCCTTCTTATGCAACACCCCAAATAAGGCTGTCAATACGGACCTACTGACTAGTAAACATACAGCACTGTAGATATCTGCCTGCCAGGAACTGTTCTGTCATATAGTATAATGCATGGATTGCAGGATCATACAGTATAGTGTTTGACAGTATGTATTAAACGGTAACATTGTTTGTCACACATTCCCTAACTTTAACTTAAAATTGCTGTATATTTCAAACCTTCCGTGCTTTTTTGATCATTTAAATCAGGCTTTGGTGGATTACCCTGGCACAAGTCCACATCAAGATTCTTATCTGCCAACAAAAAAATAATCACCTTGTAATGAAGATTATTTTAAAATAATGCTTTTTTTTTAACTTTAATAGAAGAAAGGGACTCAGGTTATAAACATGAAGTCCAGCTCACCTGAAAGCAGCAATGAAATCCATTTTACAATTTTATAGAGTCCTTTTAAACCTCTTTGAAATCCCCAGAACAGGTCGATGGACTGTAATCCAGTGCGGTGCCTGTAGGGCCGGCCTTGTGAATTAAGGTGAAACAGAGGCATATAGGCTGCTTTAATATGTCTTTCTGGCAGTTTCCCCCCTCATTCTCCACCACCTTTCCCATATTGCCCAGGGCCTCAGGCGTTTTCGGGAGGGCTGCTGGTGTGTGCGTTCCATCCCGATGGCTTTAAGTGATACCCCGGCCCACTCCATCAGCAGGCCAGCGTGTATGTGTGTGGGTGAGTTGTTGCAAATGTTCTTTATTTCTGCTTTTTCTGAAGGGCGCATTTGTGAATGTTCCCATAAACTACAGGTGCTTCAGTCTCTCCTCCATTTCCGGTTCTTTCCAAAAGCCTGGGGCCTTTTCCACGAAGCAGGATTACCGAGTTAACTGGATAACAAAACCCAGAACCCTCCTAAATGTGGAACATGGAATGAAGTAAGGAGAGCTGTTCCGGGTTTTACTTTGTGTGGTTATTCGGCTAACTCAATAATCCGGCTTTGTGGAACCGGGTCCTTCTAGCCGGTTTTGGGCCCTCAGTCCACACGAGAGCCTGTTTCAATACTCCAGGTTGCATTCTGAGATTGGCTGAGAAAAATGTTCTTTCTGTTCATACTCCCGTCTTTGTGACTCCAGCCCAGTGTATTGGCATCTAAATAACAAACTAATAATGCTAGCTGTTCCCATATGCCCCCCATGCATCAGCCAATAGGGATCTCAGCCAGACTGGGAGATTGACATTTCTGCATTCCCTGCATATTTATTACTTAGCTTCCATCAAACCAGGGAAGGTTTCCACATATCCGCCAGGGAAGTACTCCACATAAAAGTGAATTACAAAGTTGAGCAAAAATCCAGCTGATAAGTTTAGTAGTAGTAACCCAACCGGGCTGTAAAATAGCAAAGCTGTGAACATACGGATCCACAGTAGTCCTGCTGTTCAGGAGGTATGGTAGGCTGCTGAGTGAAGGATGCTGAAATACCGGTTGGTTTCTGGAAACAGTTCTATGGAAATTATGTGTCTATGAAAACTATGAAAATTATAACAGGAAAGTGAACTAAATAAAATTCTGGGGGGGGGGGGGGGGGGGGTTGAGGTTGGGGAGGTTGGGGAGACACAACACGTATTTAAGCCAAGCTGCGAAGGCTTTTAGCACCACTGCGACCAGATGAAGCTTCCTTTCCCCTCTCATCTCAGCTTCACGCATCACAGAGCAACCACAAAAGCTAAAAACTTTTCTGTTCCTCAGCAAAGACCTGGTGAAGTCAAGGGCAGGAGGATGGTCTATGTTTGTGTGAGTGCAGCGTGTGTGTGTGTGTGTGTTTGGACTTGGTGTTTGGAGTACAGGGGCTTGTACAGCCAGTAAGCATTTTTACTGTGACAATTAGGTGAGCAAAAGGCATCAAACAAGGATTTGACTTCATAAAGGTTTTGCAGTGAATCAGCATTTTTTTCAGAATGCTGCTCTTGCTATGAACTCGAATAAAGAAAATAAAAGTTTAAGGGTGTTCATAAAAGTCAGAGGGCTCCATCTTCAGGATGCTCTTTTGTTTACGAACAGGGCAGATCTGGTCTGTCGCATGGTGATCCATAAAGCAGGACATTTTCTCATAGCCCGTCTGAACAGACCGTCCGTATGGAGAGACTGCTACAGTTCATCAACGTGTCTCTTTCAGTTCTTAGTTGTCTCTCTCTCTCTCTTTCTCTCTCTCTCTCTCTCTCTCTCACTCCCTCTCTCTCGTTCTCAGCCTCTCCCCCCTTCCCTGGAGCAGTGAGAAATGCAGGCTCAAACTAACTACAGGTAGATCTGTCAGAGCAGCCTATCGCTGCTCACAGTTAATCCCAGTTCAGTAGCTGGAATACCATGGTGGCCAATGACCAATGCTATACAGGCTAATTCACATCCATCCAGCTCCCCTTCACTAGGATGATTTATGTTCTGCCTTCACTCTCTATCCTTTCTGAGTTAAATTGGAAAAATAAAATCCACAAATGATTCATTCATATTCTGCACTATTTTGACTGTCTTTTGGTCTCCTATTAAAGCTCTTGATCCACCACTGACACCTTAACTGTAAAATCCTGGGACTTTGTGGATCGGCTTTGTTCTCTTGTTGAGTTTACTTTAGAAGACCACTGGACCTTATCCAAACTTTATTGCTGCTTGGATGGCAGTGTAGCAGTATGTAGAACAAGCGAGACATACACTATAACTCAGAGGCTGCAGACACTAATCCCAGCTGGGATATACTGAATATCCATAAACAAGGTACGGTACTTAATCCAAATGCTTCTATGGTAAATGGTTGGCATTCATATAGCGCCTTTATCCAAAGTGCTGTACAATTGATGCTTCTCATTCACCCATTCATACACACACTCACACACCAACGGCGATTGGCTGCAATGCAAGGCACCGACCAGCTCGTCAGGAGCATTTGGGGGTTAGGTGTCTTGCTCAGGGACACTTCGACACAGCCCGGGCGGGGGATCGAACCGGCAACCCTCCGACTGCCAGATGACTGCTCTTACTGCCTGAGCCAATGAGACGACTGCTCTTACTGCCTGAGCCAATGAGATGACTGCTCTTACTGCCTGAGCCAATGAGACGACTGCTCTTACTGCCTGAGCCAATGAGACGACTGCTCTTACTGCCTGAGCCATGTCGCTCATGCCGCTCTATAAAATGCTTCAATATTTTGCTCCAATGTCTCAGTTAAACCTGCTTCAATATTTCCTGTTAACATACTTCTGTGTTAATCTGTGTAAGTTGTTCTGGATAAAAGTGTCTGCTAAGCAAATTCATGTTAACAATGTAAAACACAAAACCGGTAGTGTAGTTTTTCTTTTTCTTGTCTTTCTGCAGCTGAAGCGTACATCCCTTTCTGCACTGACAATTTGACAATTCACCTGAGGTGAATTCACCTTTTTGTTCATTTTCACATGCAAAATACCTGGGTGCTTTGTATTCTGAAGTTGACACCGAGGTGTGAATTCATACCTCATAAGCACATTTTTCTCTCCGCCGTTTGTTTCAAACACGGTCTGTGTAATGTAGTCTATGATGCAATATATTCATGAAATTCACTCTAGGAAACATTGTACAGCCAATCTCACCGTAATTTGTGTGCTGCGAGGCCAATTCCTTGCTTATGTTTTGTGATAATGGACAAGGATGATTAGATTAACTCATGCATATAACATGAGGACCAGTGCAGTAGCAGCTCTAAAGTCATGTCTGCATATAGGGTCAGCCATCGCTGAAGGTAACAGATGAGAAAAGACTCCCTTTATGAGGCTGTGGACACTTCCTGCTCGTCATAAGGATGCAAAACAATGTGAAATAAACCTACCTCTCCCATCAAAGTCAACTCCTGCATGTTTCATTACTTTTAACCACGACTGGATGCTCATGCATGGTGGTCAATGAGCATGATGAGAGTAACTGGATTTCCAGGTGCATGTGTGAATATATTTGTGCTAATGTTCTTTGGTCCCTGATATGATGTTTTGCTTTGACAGGCTAATTTTGAGGTGAGGTGCATCTAGTTTTGAATAATTTTAGCCATATAATCAGTCAGAGATTAGAGATAAAACTCAGTCACGGGTTACATGAACAGTGGGGTTTGAGTTTATAATGGTGAAGAAAATAATTTCAACCTATGGAAGTACGAAGTATGAACTGAACAACAATTTTGAATGCATGAGTATTGCAGCACTGTATCTATCCTAGCACTAGTGAAATGTATTCAACTGTACAAAAAGTGATGCTGTATATGCGTTGTATTTTACAAAATTCCCATTGGAACATTAAAGGAACAAATATTAATTTGATTACACAAACACCATGTCTCCACTTGTTTCATAATAAAGTTTATTCTATATTACAAATAGTATTTTGTTCTTGACTGCAAAATAGGAATGCATTATATATTTACATACACAGGTTTACAATTAATTATAACAAAGTTAGAGAAGCTCGCCTTTTTTTTTCCATGTTTCTTTTTTCTCCAAATAGGATATTTTTCATAATTCCTCAAATCTGGTGATATTAAAAGTCTTTTCTAACATGTTTCTGTATCACCTGCTATAACACTGAGCTCTGTGAGGACGGTTCAGTTCTTACAGAGCCTTAAAGGTGGAAGCTTTACCGGGCGCTATGGAAACATGGTTCGGTCCGAGCAGACAGCACTCGCCGCAGTGGATTATGGGAAATGAAAGGGCGGGGCACACAGGGGGATGGAGTCAAGAAGCAGTTTGAGGGCAGTGCTTTCCCTATGACTACACTACACACAAAACCTGGAAAAGCTTTTCAAAATGACAACATGGTAATCACTCAGGACCCAGGGTTTGAGAGTCACCCACAGAAAACGTTTGGTGGTCATTTTAAAGCTTCGGTGAGTTTGCATCTGTAATATGTGGACCAAACAAAAAGGACTCCCTGAATCTACCTCACTGTCTTGAAAGAAAACAACATTGAACCTCACTTTAAAAAATATTTTTTCATGGCAAAGCCAAATAAAAAGCACACTAAACACACACACACACACACACACTGCACACATTACAAAGAAAATAAATCAAATAGAAGTATTACAAACAGGATCTGGCATTGTATTCTGACACTAAATTCCCAAACTTACTGGGCTATAATCAACAAGAATTAATGAGCAAAGGGGCACCATAGAACTGAGAAACTTTTTTCTTGTCTGCTGTCTCAAAAATCTGTTTAAAAACCCAAACATATTGAGTGGTTGAATAAAATCAACATGTTTGAAAAAGGTGTTGCAAAACAGTGCATAACTCAACCCCATAAAATAATTAAGCAGATACATTTTCAAACAAATGGTTTGAGACACTTCTCCCCAAAAAACCCTTTGGAAAGTGTATTACATCAATATCCATACAAGTCCAGTCCTTGTAAACAATGGCATTAAAACTAAACTAGAGAAAAATGGAATAAAAAAAATCAAGATGTTAAATCATCAGGTACCTTAATTACTGACTATGAACCACTTCCTAAAAAAACATGATCTTAGGTGTTCATACTGAAGGCTCACATTTTCTATTCACCGTACGAAATGAAAAGAACCTGTCATCACCCACCCAACTGACTGCAATTACTGAGCTTGTAACTGCCACACATCCATTCAGCATAGTTTAAAGTAAGAATTGCAATTGAATTTTAATCCAGTAAAGAACGTGTGGAAGATACATAGCCGTGGTAGGCGTCTAATCACAGAAAGACAATCTACCAATATGTAGGACCGTATCTGCTGGTGAACTACTTAACGGTGTCTGCGGTCTCATCCAAGACAATCCCAAATAACAGCTTGGTCTTGAATCTCCAATCCCCCAACTTTTAAAAATGAATGCTTCTAGTGTTATTAAATATTTTTGATCGCAAGGCAGTTCCATTTCATAACATCCAGATAGGTTAACATGCAAGGGTATATAATATATTTGTTTAAAGGTACCACTTTTATATTAGCGTCTAACACTTTCACATAACATGGCAATGATGGTCATGGGCCAGCTGGATAAAGGTTCCACCTTAAATCTGAATTATTATAGTTTAACATGACAATCCACTTTTCTGTCTGATGCTTCCAAGCAAAATAAAGAAAAGGACACATCCACATCATCGCAAGACTTTTTTTTTTCTCTATGTTCCTTTTTTAATTAAATACATGCGCTTAAAAAGCCAGTAAGGACCCAGGGTGGACCCATGGGAGGTCTCCAAACATTCACATCACCACATTGGGCACGTTTGTCAAGGCAAAAGAAAGGTTAAAGGTCAAAGAAAGGAGGGGAGTTCATCTTCTCTCTCACAATACCAGCATCCAGTAGATTCTCTCCTTGCTTTTTTTCAGTGTTTCTTTGTATTTGTGTGTTGGGCCTCGGGAGAATCAAAGCCCACAGAGTTTTGTTTGGTGATTCTCTCAGGTTCTCTGCAACATTTTGGCAGGAAAGGGTGAACAATCGTGTAACTTAATCAGGAAGGGGAAAAGCGTCTCGACCCGCTCGACACCGAGAGCACGGACCCAGCACGGCTTTTACTCCGAGTCGCTCGCCCGCTTCGTCTTTTAGTTCCGTTTCATTCTCATGTCACACTTTCGTCCTCAATTTCATTTAAAAGCAGAATCTTTTTTTGGTTTCCTGTCCACCAAAGTCTGTGCATTTCCCCCAAAAAAATCTCACCGCACGAGGCCGGTCTTCAGCGTCGATTAAAGTTGGTGTCAGGAACGGGCTCGAATTCACACTGTAACAAAGACATCGCTCCTCCAGTCCTCCAGTTTCCCAGCGTCCAACCCCCCTCCCTTCTTAGCCGAGGCCAGTCCTCACATTTCACAATAAGAGTTCTTGGCCACAGGATAGTTTTGGGCAGCTGCAGACCTGTGACCTGTGTTTCCCACAGGCTGATGAGTGAGTCTTACACAGTCCTTTACACAACGTGTCCCCCGACCCCCCCACCCCCCCCCCACGAAACCCGTCTACAGCCATGTGCACAGTATGAAGAGACGAGCATCGTTACTGAGGTCACTGTCATCAGGGCGGAAGTGTGCTTCTCTTGAAAGATTTTTACCTTCCCTTTTCCCCCCTTTACTACTAACAATATAAGTTCTTTTTTTTTTTTTCATTTTTGATGCACAGAAGCCGTGTGTACAAAACATGAGCCAAGTAGCTTTGTTGTTTTTTTTATCGTTTTTTTTTTTTTGGGAGTATATTGATAAGGAGGATGCCACTAAAGAGTTATTCTATGCTGTGCAATCAAGATACTGGTTGAAAAAAAAAGGTTAAGAAGCACTAAAGTCCCCCCCCCCACCCCAACACCCAACAAGTCTTTCAAATACATTTAATATTATCAACATGACTGAAACACAGGTGGAAACATTCATCAATGCTCACCCTTGCTTTGAGGTGCATTATTTGAATAACTTAGCAGTTAAGCATAGCTCAAGGCCACACTTCCTTGGTTTCTGTGTTGACTTTGTCTCGTCTTCTTGTGCATGTGTGTGTATTTGTGTATGTGTGTGTGTATGTGTATATGTGTACGTGTGTGTGCGTATGTGTATATGTGTACATCTATGTGTGTGCGTATCCACCTCTTTTTGTCTTGCTTTGTTGCATTAAATGTAGTGTTTGACCGTAAAAGTAGGTTGATTTCTATCTTGTTGAAAAAGTTGGAAACAAACCGACGGACATCGACCGTTGCTGTGTCAGAGACTTTGTTATCAGTGGTGTTTTCAAGGCAGCGTAATGAAAAGCATTTTTTCCCCCCCGATGAGGTGGGCTGCACCCCTCTCCCCCCCCCCCCCCCCCCCCTTACCACCCCACAGTCAACACAGCACATCTAATGTGATTTCAACACTTGCAGCTGGAAGAAAAGAGAGCTTTGTTTTTGAAACGTAGATGGTGAGATAGATGAAGGACAGGTCTTCGCTCAGGCACGGCTCGGTTTCTGATATCTCCCAGTGCACTCTGGGAAACGCGGTTCTCAGCTCTCAAGGCTCATGAAGGCGACCACCTGCTCCAGCTTGAAGGCCAGTCTCTGTTTCCTGGCAACGTCATCCTGCTCCAGCGCGCTCACAATCTACCCAAAGGAGACATAACAGTACCAATCAGACCTGGGGCAAATACCCAACAGTTTTGGATTCAAATATTTTTCTACATTTTACAGAGCTTGTCTGGTGTATTAGAACTTACTAAATACTCCCAGAAAGTGCAAGCCCCTCCTGCTGGCCTACTTGGTTGGTTCAATTGCACCAGGCAAGATCAACTGAGCACAGGAAACTATTTGAATCTGAAACTATTTTGTATTTGGTCCCAATTATTATTTCATATAACCAAATGTTTTTCAAACATTACAGACATATCATCACATGTTCATGAGGAAAGTTTCTTTGCATTCTCAATATGTTTTTCTGATATAGAAATACCATTACAAGCGGATAACTTCACAGAAATATTGAGAGAAATTTATTGTATGTGTAAGCTGATGATTGTTCGAAAATCTGCCGGGTAAAAGCATAGTGTCATTAGTCTAGAGTATTTTTATAGCCCTGGTGCAGCCAAAGCAGACATTAGGATTCATTTATTAACTTTAAAATGCGATAATGTCTTTGGGGTCTTCTTTAAAGGTCAAAAGAATAGTTAAGGCTGGAATGTCCAAATCTCCAAATGCTTGTGACTTTGGACTGTGACTTAAGCTGTATAAACTCTTTTACGATCCTTAGAGTTTATGGCTAATGTTACTATTTTGAAAATAAATAAATTATGACCATGTAATTACTTTGCATGTCATTCATTGTTATTGTAGAAAATGTATCCCAGGACATGTCATCGTGTTATTCTTTGAGAGATTTGACACACAAACACACTGTCTAATCTAAGTTTTATCTAAAGCTTAACTAACATCAGCCTGCATAAATGATACCATTCATGTTCAATCATAGGAGATGTTACTGTAATTATACAAGCCCAGTATTTACCATTTAATAATTTGACACCTCCTATTTCTTGCTTCTAGCACTTATTATACAACTTATTATGAAACTATACAATTTAGTTCATTTTATGTATGATTTGCATGATATAATATCCATGCACTGTATAATACATTCAAATAAATCGAACATGTCAGTAATTGGTACGTTATGTTAATTCTGACATTAAAAGGTAGAACTTGTACAGTTCTGTTATCAGATGCCATGTCCCTAAGGTCATAAAAAGAATATAAAATTACACAATTGTATTACTCATATAAAGATCCCTTACTGTAAAATGGCACATTTCCATTTACTAAAAATGTCACTGTGGAATATCCAGCAAATGGTCCTGAACTATGCTATAGCTATTCATTACTGCTGAATGCACTTTAGATTAGGCATTTCAGTCTCCACACAGTGGTCTCTGGGACCTGGGAGAGCTGGGGGATTGTGGGACAGCGTACCTCCTCGCTGTACTTGCCCACGTAGGAGTAAATCTCGCTGAGGGAGCTCATGCTGTTGAACTCGTGCATGTGCATGCGGGACTGCTCCGCCAGGTATGCGTTCATGTCCTGGTCACTGATGGCCGGCATTCTGCTGATGTCTGAGTAGTACCTGCGGAACAGAAAGTGATGCATGGAGTCAGCACGGAGTCGAGAGGGAGAATACACACACACACACACACACACACCTGCACAGTCTTGCCAGAAGACTGAGATACACATCGACGAGCGCCCTTCTTGAATGGGCCATAACAAGTGCCGGGTGCGCTTGTTGAGCCACTGCCATTTCATTGGCTCTTACAGAGATGTCACCATGGCGACAGTGAAAACACTTACTTACAGACAAAAGTATATACAGTATATATATTGATTTCTTAAATAATTAATTTTAAGTTAAAAATGAGTGATGAGATTCAAAATTTGCCTGTCATTTTACACAGAATTCAATAAAAAAAATGTTAAACTTTAAAATGTTAAATCTATCTGATTAAACATCACAAAGTTCATAAGATCAAACCTTCGCTGACTGAGAAGATGCCCAATACTACAAGACAGATGACTGATATGACAGGAGAAACTGACAGTCGCATCTTTCCAATTTCATCAATTCCATAATCAACTTTCCTTCAATTTTCTTTTTTTTTCAGCTGATTAAGTATGAAACGTCTTTTTGAGAGGGGTTGAGGGCCTATTGAGCATAAAAGATTTACATTGGGAGTGACAGGTGCCCCCTTGTCATCTCTCCTGCTCCATTACGCGTCTCCGTTAGATTGCCTTCGCAGACTGAGCAGCCCTGGAGGACAGCTATAAGCACTAAAGGCTTTCAGTAGCCTTTTGCCCTTGTAAAGAGAATTTAAATGGAGCTGCAAACTCTAAAGGACACTTAGTGGGGTATCTCCCCCCCCACCCCCCCCCACCCCCTCTCCCACTCCAGACTTTCCAGAAGGTTCTCTCTGACTCCAGACAAAAGATCACTGGAGGAGGGGTAGTAATCAGTCACTGTCAACTGCAGCTGGGCAGGCCCTGTCAGCTCGTTAATTAAACTCAATCATTTACATTTTTAATGCCCGCCACTTGACATATTCTAAGCACCCCAAATCACGCTTGATAATAGTCTTGCGTGTTCCGCAAATGAGGAGCAGGCGGCATATAGCGCGTTACCTGGGTAACTTGAGGGCAGGTGTCCTTTCTAGTGCATTCTGGGTCGTCATGAAGAGAGGGAGCGTGCTACTGTACTCTCAGATGGCTCTACATTAGCTAAGAGCTTTACGGTTTTATAGCCTTTAGGTGGTAACAGCATTGTAGAAACAGATGGAAACTGCTGTGTTTGATTGTCTCAGAAGGGCTCTTCACAGTGAGATAATGCTGACCAGACAGACCTAAATGGGCCAGGACAGGTTTGTGTAATGTACTTTTGACATGGTGGCAGCAGTGGTATGAGATATATGGATGGACTGAGAAGCATTGGGGTGCATTACTTAGGTATCCACATAGTTGTCAGAACTTCTTGAACCAAAAGATCTTGAAAAACTGATACTGTGCAACAAAGACTCTCATTTGATCCTATTTAGAGGCCTGATCCAAAATGGTGCCTGGACTGAATTTTTATTCTGCAGCCATTAGCTTACTTCACCTGGTTCCTTATTCATTATTTTAGCCACTTCCAACCTGACTGTACTGTGTTTTGAGGTTGGCTAATGTTACCACACTGGCTTCATAAACCAATAACACCCTCTTGAATTTAAATAAACATTGTTAAGAAAGCTCACAGAAAAACACTTTCCTCAGAATTACATGACAGTGGGTTGTTGTTTTGCTGAGCAAACCTAAAATAAAATATTAGGTTTAAAATATAGATAAAAACTTCGTAAAAAGAAAGACAAAAATAAGAAAAACATTCTGCATTTTTTGTTCAAACCATTATTTTTTGGAGTGCTGAGACTTCTGAGCTGAGATAATTTGTTTCCTTACAAGAGGCGGAATAAATCTAACAATATACCATGGGGCTTAGCACTCCACCCAAATGTTTTTGTGAATCTCACCAGATCTGTCTTGATGATGAATAGTTTACCATACACACTCTTTACTCCACTGTAATGGTTGATAAACCGATCGCCCATGCAAAGAAAGAAAGGTAAAGCTACAGCGCTGTATATAACCTTAATTTACCTATATAAACATCCAGAATTCCTAAGTTTATTTAAAGCCCACCTATTTTCACCTCTCCTTAGTTGCCCAGGGGAGCCTCCACAGAGTTTCACAGCTGCCACAGTTGGTAGAAACATTAGCAGTGTGCGATGCTCGTGTGAGGAAGAGAGCGGAAGGCACAACGCAGAACGGCACACACACAGAGAAAATAGGGCCTCTGCAGCTCTGTACCACCAACAAAGTGCTTCAGACGAATGAAGGGGCCATCATAATGACTGTAATTGCAATCACAATAATATCACAATCATAATTATTGTAATAGTAAACTGCAGGAAATGCCTTTCCTGCATTAATTTCATTAATGTGTTAATGTCTTAGACTCTTTTCCCCTCGAGTGTTGCTGTGTCTGGATTTAGAGCTGAGAAGGCCGAGGGTCTGTGTGATTATGACCGCTCATGCAGAACAAGAGCGCTGTCCTTTTCCAGACTGGAGCTTATTCTTCAGCGCCTCCAGCCTCCTTGCTGCAGTACTGAAGAATTATTTTTGATGAAGACAGCTTCACCCAGACTAATCCATTCATTTTGCACAAGTTATGCATTCCGCAACCTAATTTATTCTGG
The DNA here is from genome assembly GCF_963514075.1 of Conger conger. Lineage (NCBI taxonomy): Eukaryota > Metazoa > Chordata > Actinopteri > Anguilliformes > Congridae > Conger > Conger conger. The sequence goes on from NC_083767.1 coordinate 44,635,869, forward strand.
TTACATACAGAATTATTTTATTTCATTTAAACTCACATAAACTCTTTGCTCTAGAGTCCAGCAGCAGCACCCACTCCTGAAAACCAAGCGACATGATAGGCGAGAATGTTTGGGGAGTTTTTTCTCAGCACTGTTTGAGAGCTTTTTTCTACCTCACATGCTTGCTATTTTGGGCTCAGGTCTGGTGCTCGCTCTTCTGCTACTTCTGCAGGAAGCTCTATGCAAAGGAAACTGAATTGACCTGAATTCGGATGAAAGTAGCCAATTGCAGGGAGAGCGAAGCGTACCTGAACGCCGCTCTCCGATTGGACGAGACCCCAGCAGCGAACAGCGCAGCGGTAAATCTTAGCGGCTGCCGTTGATTAATTGTGACATGTATTGTAATCCCTCCGGGCGTATAGGCTCGTGTCTGAGCGAACACCTGTTTACCAAACGCGCCGTGACCGCGCCTCGCTTCCCGCCAAAACGCTCCCACGTCTCTCAGGTACGGCGCGCCTCGCTCCCGCCGCGAGTACGAAGACGTAACCCGGACAAAAGCGCCGGTGTTTGTTTCCTCCGCCGCCTCCTCCGCCCCGCTCTGCCCTCCGGTGTTTGTGGGTTTTTTGCGAAGCACCTCAGGCAGATTACCGGGACAAAACGTCGCAATCACGGCTGCATTCATCGTCGCGACGTTCGCGGCTTTCCAGCCGGAACGGCGGCGTCCGGAACGCGCCGCGGTTGTGTCGCCGACGACTTCACAACATTACCGCTGCGTTAGGGGAGCGTTACCAGGACGCTATCTGCCATCTTGGCAGCGCCGCTGATTTATGTCCGCTCCGGAACGGAGAGGGAGCGACGCATCCTCGGCTGGCGCGCACGGGGGGGGAAACACGCACTGCACCGGGGGCCGAGGAGCACATGTTGTGTCAGGAGCCGTTTCATTGGCTGTCAGGGAGCTGTCACCGCGGTGACGCTGAGTGGGAGGCGCAGACGCCCAGGTGTGAAGCGGAGATTGAGGTGACAACACCCAGGCGGGCGAGCGAAGTCTGGAAGGCCGAGAAAGCATGTGACAGTTTAATTTACAGGGCCCCGCACTTCATTGTGTGACGAGGGAGAGAGAGAGTGAGAGAGAGAAAGAGAGAGAGAAGGAGAGGGAGGGAGAGAGAGGGAGAGAGAGAGAGAGCAATGCACAGCAAATGTAGCTTGCTTTAACGTGCACACAATGGACAAGGTACTGTAGCCAATCATTCATACTTTATAGTCTGTAATTTATATTCAATTTCGGGCTACCTTTCGTCATATGTCAGTTGCGTCCGGCAAATCCTACGGAGCAAGCTTCTGTTGAGTAAGATTGGTAAGATTTATTTTTCGTTGACAGTGGTCCCAGGCCGGGTAATCACACGGCGCAGAATGCCTGGTGCGGAACGCGGCGATTAGAATCTTATCACAAGCAAAATTTAATGCGGTTGCCAAGAGTGGTCAGCTGCCACAGCTCTTAATGCCATCTGACACATAATTTATTCTGCTGCTGGAGGTCAACATAGGAAATGGAAAGACGAATTGAGTGACTTGAGGACAGGCCTGTTAATAACACTCTACTAGAGAACAGCCCTGTTATTAATGCTGCACTGGAGTTTGGTCCTGAGCAGGGGTGCTGTACGGAGGGGGAGAGGGGGTTAGGGTTGTTCCAAGGGCCCTGAATGACAGGGACCCTCAAAATATATCAGGACATGTCACGGGATTTTCTGGGCTGGGGCGGTGGAGCCCAATGTCAGATTTCATGGGCCCCAAAATCTCTGGTGGCACCCAGGCCCTGACGACCAAAAATACACTGAGAAACATTTTCTGTAATTTGTAATATAGGCTTTTAAAAAACTGAGATCACATTTGTGATGGGTTGAGAAGAGAGCGCTAAAATACATCACGACTGTGAATTAATTTCATTTTTAGTTTTCCAAACCCTTGCGTTATTAACCCAGAATGCCCTCCATCCAGCATATTTGCAGGCGTATTCATCTCCCCTGCTTCACAGTCAGAATCAGGCTTTACTTAGCAGATCTCAGCTGAGAGAGGCTGGACTGCGTGCTCCTAATTACAACCAGAACGGCTCTGCACCGTTTCCTCTGGGGCTCGGAGGTTTTTAAACGGCTTCTCTCCATACAGAACCCATTTCGAGTAAGATACAGGCCCTCCACCGCCCAACAGCCCACTCCCCCCACCGAAAGAAGAAGATAAATAAATACATTAAATATCCTCCCTACAAATTCACAGATACTGACAGATAAATAACAGAATCCTCCATTACTTAGCTCTGCGCCTGCAAACAAAAGATATATTCTGTCCTTAGGCCCATATTGCTTTTTTCCACTGCAAAAAAAAAAACCCTCCCTTTTTTAACTTTTTAACTGCTTCGGAGGCCTCATATTTTATTCAGCGATGCGCCAAATAAATTTAATAAAACTCTCATTTTAACAAATTACCAACACTGCCGCCTACCATTCTCATAAAGGCGTGCATGTTTTGTACATTAAAAACAGGACGGGGCTGCCCGCCCCCAGCACTCCCGTTTACTCACACTGTAGTTTAATTTGAAATGTACTCCTGGCTCATACATCACCGCATTCCCTGTGTGTGAGCGGCAGCAAGGCAACAGCGACCCGCTTTATTACTGCTGGTAATGAAAGCCGGGGGAGGATATGGGCTCTGTGCGCAGTGTGGGGGGGGGGGGGGGGGTTGAGGTCTCTCAGTTCAAATCTACAGTTGTTATGCACCAAACCCCCCCTTAACCTACAGTATTAGATCGCATTAACTATTTAGCAATTGCTTTTAATGTTATCAGTTACCCTGTTCGGGTGAGTTATAGCTACAGTAGCTACCGTAGCTACAAGGAGCTATGAGACTTATAGCTACAGCAGCTATCGTACAATTTCACTTCTCAAGCAAACAGTAATCTAAGACTAATACATAAGCTAATATCTTCTGCTTGAGAGAAAAAACACGTCTTATTGCAAGACATGTTTAAAATAATAATAATTACTCATTTTTGGCAGTGCACTCACTACCTTCACCTTATTCTACCACATACCTAAGAGAGAGTCTTACTTTTCCTGCATACTGAAGGGTCATCCGTCATGACCGGCAGTCTCATATTCAGAGTATATTTTCATACACTGTTGTGCTCATTAGAGAGTTCAGCTGTTCCCAGAGCTTTACAGAAGACATTTCCCACTTGAACTGATGAATCTTTGAGAAGCTTCCAGAGGACAGGGATTTAATTTGGTTACCTGAGGAAATAACCTTTGAAAAGCCACTCAGCATCTAGGTTTTACACTGTCCTATCCGCTGCACTAGATTGTAATGTTATTTTATTGAATTCAGCTTGATGTACTGAGGCTTAGTTTGAACACCCGTTTTGCCATGAATAAACTGAATTTCAGGAGATCATCAAGGCTAAAAATAGTCATGTACCACACAGAAGTGCTATTTAATAAAGTCCATAACATGCCCAGAACTAATCAATCTGGACAAAAAACGAAATTTGGCTCTGAAGGCTTGTCTCCCCATTCCTAGGTTGTTGCTGTGCTTGGGAGACAGAGAGACTAGAGGGATCATGCTGTTCTCTAATTCCTAATCCACCACACACGATCAGTCACACTTTATAGCACGGATCATCAACTCTGGCCCTTGCATCCAAATTCAGCCCTGGTTTTCTTTTCTCCCAGTTAAAGGGAGGGTGGAAAACCAGCAGCTCTCGGTCCGGTCCTTGAGGATCATCACCATTCTTTCCAGGCTAGTCCTCACCTCTCCACCCAGCTCTTGTAGCTGGGGATGTCCTTGGCGTACAGCAGCTTGTTGGAGGGGGAGTCCTTGCCCAGCCGGTGCTCGGAGGTGGAGCAGGAGTCCATGAAGGTCTGGGCCACCACCGACAGGCAGGCGTCCGTGATGCTGCTCTTGTGGATGTCGAAGACGAACTGCGGGTTCTTGATCACGTTCACCCAGAACCTCAGAGGTAGGCTAGGAGAAGAACAGAGGCCTCCAGTTAACATCATACCCCAAGGACAAAGAGAACTGGCAAACAACCCCGGGTCCAGCACAAAAGACCATACTGAGATGTGTTTTCCTGTCTACAGTTGGAAGTCGATTTTTGACCCATCTGAACCGCAATAAAACCGACTTCTAAGCACGGTAGAAGAAGCACTGTTCAAGTTCAGTGAGTCCCTGATGTCCTCCAGTTATAGGGTTGAATGAGCCTCACTCTCCATCACTGGGGGTAAACTACTGCAAACCACAGAGATTAGAAGCCTCCTTCATAGATACTTCACAGTTGATATTATGCTCCCAAATATCTGGAATGCATTCAGCTCTATTAAACATTTTAGTCCTATACTAGAGAGAAGGAGGCAGTCTCCTTCTGCGGCGGGTTCATGGCTGTAAGGAGCCATTTCATTCCTGATATTGCCTTTTCTGACGTGCACTGTATGTGCACCTCTTAAAAAGGCCTATCTGTGTTTATTCTGCTGCAGTTAATGGTCATGTACTAAGTTCAGGAGCTGTTGCATGTCAGCGGTCAGATGACGTCAGTTGCTGATTGGAGAGCGTGTAGCTGCCGTGTGTCTGCTCTCAGCAGCTCTCATTATTCCTGCAACAGCAGCAGCCTGAGTGGCTTCACTTAGGCAGATGCTTCAGCAACAAAGATGAACAGGACAGCTGGAGCGGTAGCCTGTGCTTCAAACATCAAAGCGGAAAAAAAACAAAACAAACGCAATCATCTCGGCCCTCCTGTCCCTTACGCAACGTCACTCGTGTGTGACAACTACGACAAAAGAGGATTTGGGGAAAAACCCTGTATTATGGCTTCAAATTAATCTGGAGGAATCTTCGGGGATTAGCGCGAGGATCAGAAAGGATATTAACACCGCCGATTGTCGACAATCTGCCACAGCTGGCCACGGCGGATAGCGGTATGTCCTGGGGAACGGGAACAATATTAATACACGTCCTCTCGCGTTTGTCTTTGGACTTATCAAAATAACATTAAGGGCGCAGTGGACCCAGAATATGGATATCGGGGAAAAAATAAAAAAAGAAAGAAGAAAATGCCGTCTCCAGCAGAGCGGCAGCGGAAAAACACAAGAGAAACGCAGCGTTGCTCATGACACACCAGGGCCGGATCAAAGAACGGCGTGGCGTTTATCAATGGAAGCCATGTCGCGCCTGCGTAGCTCCCAGGGTCAGGGCTAATCCGGCTTCCTCTGATGTGAAGCTGCTTCCCGCTCTGGACAAGGACGACAGGCCATTACCAAGCTATTACCCCAATTCATTTCTGCAGCAGGACCCGCCAGGCAACAATGTTTTTATCTTTATATACTCGACTAATACCTGTCAAACCCAGACGAGAGTGGGCTTACTGATCTATACTAATAACCAAGCACATCCAGAGAAGGGCAGGGCGACTAATTTGCACTAATGCGTGTTCGAGGGGCTGTAGCTATGTTGTGAATGCCCACAGAAAGACTAGGGTCTCATAAATGATATGTCTCCTGATACCATCTGTCATGTGTAATATGCTGTATGTGTTCAGACTCGTCACCCACAAGAAGGGGTTTGGACAACCCCTGATTTACATGTAAGAGGCATTTATGGTGGAAAGTGAGGTTCGGTTTTACACCGAGTGGCATGTACTCCGCATTGATTGACCCCCCCACCTACTCCGCGCACACACATGCACATGCAAAGCTTCCTCCTTAATCTCGGTGGATTGAGCATGACCACTGTATCAATTAAGACTTTCTTAAGCGCAGTGAAACATGCATGCGGGCTAGGGACCGGATCGTTGTATTTAGACCGAGGGCGATTTAAACGGGAATTAATTCTGCTTCTGTGTTTATTCATCTTCGGCCAAGGCCGGCCTCTGGCACTGCGAGCAGTGTTCCTGCCTCCCTCCCACCGGCCGGGCAGAAGCAATACTGACGGGGCTTCAGGCTGACCGATCCTTTTCTTGTTCCTTCCACATCTCTCACACTCTCTGTGGAAATAGGAATGACACCATGTGACCCTCTCTGGGAGAACATTATTAGACTCTACCTGTTCATTTGTAGTGTGTTGCCGGGCGACCTGAGACGTGCCCCACCACAGCTCTTAAAAACACTGCAGTGCAGGCTTTTTACTTTGGACTCAACGGTGCATGGTGACTGATATTTGGGACTCAACAACTAAGCTGACTGATATTTGGGACTCTATGGTCCACAGTAACTATTATTTGGGACTCTATAGCCCACAGTAACTGATATTTGGGACTCTATAGCCCACAGTGACTGATATTTTGGACTCTATGGTCCACAGTAACTGATGTTTGGGACTCTATAGCCCACAGTAAACTGATATTTGGGACTCTATAGGCCACAGTGACTGATATTTTGGACTCTATGTTCCACAGTAACTGATATTTGGGACTCTATAGCCCACAGTAACTGATATTTGGGAGTCTATAGCCCACAGAGACTGATATTTTGGACTCTATGGTCCACAGTGACTGATATTTGGGACTCTATAGCCCACAGTAACTGATATTTGGGACCGAGCAGTCTACGGTGACTGATTTTGATTCTTGGTTTTTCAATGGGACCACAATAATTCAAACGTGGATTCAATACCTGTAATCTGGTATCACCCTTCTGGTCTGTGTTCTTGAGCATCGAGTCATTGGCTCACCACAAATCCAATCCGTGCTCGTAGTCGCTAAGCTTGGAGCACAGACTGGGTTTCCGACGGAAGCCTGTTTTTTCGCAAACCACTGAATGAACACAATTAAAAAATATTGTTTCAATTCCAAGCCTATTTCTCCTCTTGGCTTCTGCAACTCCATGGGATTTTACACTTTACAACGAGAGAGTCACTTGTTATTTCGCAAAAGCACCTCATCAATAAGCACTGATGCGTGGGCGGGCATCTACCCCGGTGCTCCACCACACTCCACCAATTAAAACGCACACAGTCGAGAGAGGAAACGAAGCTGTTACACGCCGCGTGAATCAACGCGCAGCCCTACGAGAGACCTGAAGCTTATCTGCCGAGATAAGACCGAGCCAGAGAACTCAGGGGTTAGAGGTTAATGGCGAGTAGCTCACCACTGCAGTGGGCACAGCTACGACGACTGAAGCTGAGCCACCGTGAGTTAGCTGTAGACACTCCATTTTAGGGGAGAGGCAAATGTTTGCCTATTATCATATTACAGACTGACAGATGACAGAGGGTTACATTTCAAGCTTCCTCTGGCAGAATGAAAAGCATAGGTTACCGCGAGGACATTTTCAGTTCCCTCAGAGAGGCACTCTGCGTTCTAACACAGACTGCGTGAGTGTGAAATCGAATTTCACCGGGGAACGGCACGACCCACTTCTCCTCCCGCCTGGTTTCTCTCTCTCCTTTTCTCCCCTCTCTCCTAGCGAAGCTACACTTTGATTAGGGAGGCAGACAGCTTTTTGTCTTTGTGAAGCTCTGGTGTGATTAGCACTGTGGAATTTTTTCCTTCTTTGTGAAAAAAGGTGCACTATTTTGGGCCACAGAATTATTTTTGTGCAATAGCCCGTGCTTAAGCTCTGCGGCACTGCTGAGAGTGCTGTGATCTAGCGCATAGCAGGATCAGCCAATACAGGGATTCATCAAATCACTCCTCACTCACACACACACACTCGCACACAAAATCACACACGCACTCATGCTCCCACACACACACCACACACACGCATCACAGACACACACACACACACATGCTCACATACACACACACACACACACACACAAACACACACACTCATTCTCACACACACACACACACACAAACAAACAGACACATGCACACACCTTTATTCATGGTTTATCATAGTGCTTCTGCAGGGCTCAATAGTGTTTAGCACAATGCAGTTTAAAATGTTTACAGGCCTGCAGTGCTGTACTGCACTGGGGTGATAACGATTCAGGCTGCAAAAGCAGGGCCAATTTAACAAGGCTGCGGATGAGAATTCATTAAAGTTTACCACCTTGTTCTATCTGTGACGAGAAAGGCGGCGTGGATTTAAGCGCCCAGTAAGAGATTCAATAAGACCGCTGAAGTCACAGCCTGTTAACATCCATGACTGTTGTTCTCTGCGCAAAAGAAAAGCTTGTTCTTCAGTGGGATACACAGAAGGAGCAGATCGAACTGAAAGACATCAGTGCACTAACATAAAATAATCCAGACCAAAATCCTTTCATCAAATGCGCATGCGTTATGCATTATTAAGATACTACCATTCTCATTCTGGACTGGATTAGCACAGCAGTCCATCTTTCACTGCCTTAGTGTCAGAGAGACTCCTCAGAATGTCTAATCCATATATTAAACATGTATAACACCTTTGTTAACGTGCTATAACATCTTTATAAATCACTTCCAAGCACATACAGTGCTTTATGACTCCAATAATACATGGTAAGTACAGTACTACTATCAAATGAATGATTCATAAAGACATTATTGAGTGGCAACAGAGCTATTGCACAGGCATTCATAATAGCTTTGGCAATACACTCAGGAAAATATGACCGTATGGTTACCTTCTTATATCAATTATGCATATATAGGTGCACAGTACTCCCTGAGATGCAAGTTTGAAGTATCAGATTTATAATATACTGTAAATAAATGAAAAAATATTTGAGAAAAGAGACTCCATATAAGGGGATTACTACTTTCGGCATTCCCTTTTAATAAAGATTGGCTCAGTAGTGCAGTAGAGCATCCTGATCATCAGAATAGCTTTTTGACATTCCTGAGAAACAGCGGCTTTGAAAAATATAGCATCACATTTGAATTAGCAAGATTCTGATCGAGATTAGATGTGTGCACATTCAACATTCCCTTGTTGGCTTCTGAAGAAGGCAAATGTGGTAGACTGACAAAATAATGGTAGTTCAAATGATAACTGTGAAGTGGAGTCAATCTATAAATATTACATCTGCGGCACGGCTTCTGCAATCTTCCGTCCAAAGGCATGGCACTCTTTTCTTCTCCGAACAGCGACGGTTGCGTCGAGACCAAAGAATGCTGGGTCATTAGTGTTTCTCTGAAGACAAGAGCTAAGTTTTGTTGTTAATTGCTGATGTGATGTTCTGACAATGTGCTAAAGTAAAGAGAGAAAAAGAAAGGTTTAAAATATGAGCAGACGTAAGTAGAGAGGAGAGCCTTGCTCTCTGACCTGACTGTCTCTCCACTCTTTTCCCACTGGTACAGAGGTATTCTCTAATTCTTCCTTTTTCCACAGAAAAATGTCAGGCTGGGTAAGCTTAGAGTTGAGACAGGGGTGGGGACAGAACAGCTGTGTGTGCAGTCTCAGCAGCGAGGCACGGGCCACCGCAATTAACGACCAGCGGGGTACGAGCCGTTTCATCGCACCGGAGCCTAGCCCCTCGGACTGAAAACGGGGAGGGCGGTGGAATCTTCCAGAAACAATCAGAGGCGACGGGGAAAAAAAGCAGCGCTGAGGGATTTCCGCTCGGCAAAACCCGACGCGCACAAAGACATCTCCGCGGAAGAGGTGACGGCGCTCCAGAGTGCGGCTCGGAATTGAGCTCGACGTGCACGTGGTGATGAATGGCCGTTTAATGTCCTCCTCTTTCCAGAGCGATTCCATTAATGTCTAATGTAAGTGAGGCCCAGGGTGCTCGCCGACAACACTTAATGCGCCCGCGAACGGCGTAATGACACGGCCAAGAAAGGAATTAGATCCATAAAGAAAGGTAAACACAACCCCCCCCCTTCACATCCATACCCACGCGCAAACACACACATCATGCGCCACTGCGAGATTTCCCCTGCCGCCATGTTGTGTTCTGCCGCGTTTGACGGGAGTGGTGAGTAATGACGGCTTCCTGGCAGAGGCTAGAGGCTAATGAGGGATTAGCGTGTCACACGCGTGCACACACGCCCACCAAGTGTTGCTTCCCCTCGTACATAAAATCGCTCATTTAACCCCAGCTCCTCCCCTGCCCAAAGGAAACGAGGTTTTAAATGAATCATCCAAAATTAATTTGGAGACAAATAAAAGACAATGTCAGAGATTGGTGAATGGGAGTAGGATATTCTTCACTGATTGCATTAAGCAGAGAAATCTATACCTCTTCAGCATGTATACCAGTTTAAGCCAATAAGCCAATCCAGGAAGTAAGTGACATGCTGTGCCATGCACACGCACACACACACACACACACACACGCACACACACACACACTTGCATCAGTGCACACACACACGTGCGCACACATACACACACACACGCACTTACACATGCATGAATACATATGCACGGACAAACACACATGCATATACACACACACACACACACACACACACACACATACACACACCTAAACTTGCATGAATGCACACACACACACACAGAGCTAGATATAGACCTCTGTGAGCTCTCCATTAAAGGGTTGACTGCTCCCTCACCCTATCTCCATCTGTACGTGTTGTGAGGTCATAAACACGCTGACAGACCCTCTCCTTTCCCTGTGATGAATGGAGGGGGCGGGACAGGGGTAAAAATGGGCCTTCTGTGAGCCCTGTCACCCCAGTGTAGGGAAGTCAGGTGTGGAGAACACCCCTCTGTGAGTGACTGACAGCCTCTCCTGGAGCCACTGTAGTAAATCACCGCACAGCCGATATCTCCACTTCACCACTTTAATTTCTCAATTAGACAATCAGGACATTTTATGGACTACTGTGTGTTAATAAACAGGGCACCGGTGTGAAACGCATTTCTCACTGCTGCCACGGCCAATGGCGTTGTGTAAAACGCGCACAATCTGGTGAACGTCTCCGCTTCGCACGAGCCGCCTGCATTCTGCTCGCCCGCCCGGCTAAAAAGCCGCAGTTACCGTAATTGCAAAATCCCGGTTACTTCTCTCTCTGAAGGTTGAGCCAATCCTCGTCTCTCCAAGGTGTAATTTAGCGGTAATGAGAATGTCCCTCAACCGTGCACGGCGCGCTAAGATGAGCCGCTCCGTCTCTCCCTGTGTGTAACGATCACTCACGCTCCGCCGCGCGCGCTCCGTTTCCCGCGATTAAACCGGCCTTCCGCGCCACGACGCCGCCGTCCTCCCCCCCAGCCCGCGGCGCCGCGAGCCGCTCCTTCCTGCCAGCAGGATAACCGCCACCGCCTTCCTCCCCAGCCAAAACGGCGCAGAGGAAAGCAGGGCCAGCGCCGTCTCCCGGCAAACAAAAGCGAGGACAAACAGGAATTAAGAGAGCCGCGGGGCTTGATTAGGGGCTACGGCGGAGGTTAGCTCGTTAGCGCGACCGTCTCTCGTGCCGGCCCGGCGTTGAGGATCTCGGTGACGGACCCGAAGGTGGGTGAGGGGAGGCGGGGGGACGCGGTGAGCGAGGGGGGGGGGGGGGGAGGTTTGGAGCAAGTGGGCCGTGTAATCACGTAGGCTCATAAACGGCGTTTATCCACAGACTCTGCTCGGAGGCCCGGGCTCTGGGCCTGCAGTATGGGAGTGTGTGAGTCTATACCGTAGCTCCAGCCAGATTGTCTGCTGCATTGAGCTCTGCAGTTCTCTCTTAGATCCCCCCCAATCTCCCCCTCCCCCTCTCCCCACTCTCACATTCATGCTAACATAATAAAAACAGGAGGAAAAATTAGCGTCGCTGTGCAAAACTAAAGACAAAATAAACAAACTGTTTGAGAGCAGTTTGTTTAATAACAGCCGTCTGAGAGCGCAAGGCATTTGAATCCCTTACGTGAGAACAAATAAATAATGTTTGTGCTGTCGGTGTGCGAGGGATGGACTGCCCTAAGGTTAGGATTATATCTAAATGGGGCCGAGGTCAGGTCGAGGTCACCTGAGGGTTAGATCAAATCCAGGTCAGGATCCAGACCTGAGTTAAAATAGTATTTACTTTTCTGTACTCTATTGATCTTGCCCAGTGTGTTTGAGCCTGTATTTGACCAAGTGAGTGGTGTTTACACTTTTGGAATCATTATATTTGTTCCAATACACCAGGAAAGTCCAATGCAGAATCTAAAACAGTATTTGAATCTAAAACAAATACTATTTAAATCCAGATCTGTCAGGACCGGAGGAGCAGTCAGGATGCGTTCAGACCCAGGTCAGAATCAGGTGAGGATAGGGTCAGGGCTGGGTTAAGATTGAGTGAGGAGCAGTCAGGATATGGTCAGGTTGGGGTCGGGACTGGGTTAAGACTGGTTGAGCAGTGGTCGGTATGTGGTCGGGACCTGCTGAAGCCGGTTTTGGCCGGTACTCACCAGTTGCTCTTCCATGTGTGACGCACGTGCGGGTCGTGGATGCCGTGCTTGTCCGCCTGCTCGTCCAGGAAGTCGAACATGTACTTGATGGCGAGGGGCAGGGCGCTGCCACGGTGGGCCGTGCTGAAGATGGTCTCGAAGAGGTCGTCCACAAACTTCTGCAGCGTGCCCTGGGGAAGCCGACAAGGGAGAGGCGTCACATGACCAGCGGTGGAGAGACGTCACATGACCAGCGGTGGAGCGACGTCACATGACCAGCGGTGGAGAGACACAATCAGACACTTTACCACAGAGAGCTAATGATTTATACAGTATATACACACAGACATAATGATACATAGTCTTCACACACATACAGACACACACACACACAGAACTGCACTGACACGTGGTACACCCGCGTACATTATTTACACACTACAGAGCAGTGATTTCAACAGCACTCTGACACAGCCAAGGTATTTTGCAAAGCCACCGGAGCAAAACTGATCTGGATAAATTCACGTAAATGAACCTTGATGGAAAATTGCTCAAAGCAGGGACAATGCCAGCCCGTTCTGCAACTACATCCTTTTTTTCTCTGCAAAATGGGCTGACAAGAGTCCCATTGTGAGATTACACAAAGAGCCATTTCATGCTCAAAATTTCCATGTTAGCATATTTCTTCCTCTTTGGTGCGCTAGACTATAGAAGCTGCCAAAGCGGGGCAGTTTTGAGGGGAGTACTGCAAACTTGAATTGCCTGTATGTGTGTGTGTACACGCGTGTCATGAGCCACGCAACAACAGCTCAGGTGCGAATCTTCCCTCTTAATAGGAAATAGTTGCATTTCACAGTTGACTTTAATAAAATCAGCGAACAGTGGCACAATCTCTTAAGCTGCTTTGTGCGGCGGGATTAGCTCCCACACTTCTCCATTGACCATAATTTGATTTAATGCCGTGGAGTTCCAGGGTGAGAACGAGGGGGAAAAAATCTAATCCACCCATAAAAAAAGCAGATGATATAATGCAAAGTAAGAGGCAGAGCCCGGCTATCTACTGCAAGCTGGAAGCCTGGTCAGGCTAGGTTAGTATAACAGCCGCAAACACAATCACTCTCCTTTCAAACAGCAACCAAAAAAAAAAAAACCCTGAATCCTGTTCGCTGACAATCACAGGAGTAATTCTCCACTGTCCCCCGTTTCTGATAGCTTATCACTCTGCAGAGATGAAAATACATATTTCTTTCCTTGTCCCTGCTGTCGAGCTGGACACCGAGGAGACGTTAATGTGAAAATAAAAAAATAATTCCCTGACAGGTTTCACAGAGCCTCCCGCTGGGCGAGCGATGACATCATCAGCCTTGCGCGGAGGGGCTGTCAGCGTGTGCACGTATCTGGCCATTTGGCTAATTTGGCCAAACTTCCATTAACAGCCTTCGATAATGCGATCAGTCATTTGTCCAAGCTGCTGCTAACAGAATTGTAAATACATGGACTTTATTTAGTAGCCGAATGATTAACATTAACGGCTCCGTTAGCGCACTCGGCCCCTCCCCGGGGTTACGCGTGTTGGGGCGCTCGTAAACCAGGCGGGGAGAGCGGGAGCGGAGTGGCACTGATGGGTGTAATATGTGGGGCGTCCGCGCCCGCTGCAGACCCTAGGTATTTATTGGGGAGGTGAGAGCCAAACGCAGTCAATTACAGCGTTGTCACAGCGATCATTTTTCATGAAGAAAGATGCTCCGGGATAAACCCGCGGATCCGCAAAAACAATCCGTCTAAAAAAAAAATATGACACGGCGGTCCCTCTCCCGGGCGCGGTAATCACTGGGAAATTCGCTGCGTATTAATTACGTGCCGTTTCACCGTCTCGCTCTCTCCCAGCCGGAGTAATGGAAACCTGGGAAAATGACAGACGACACTCTCACCGCTGTGTCAGGGCTTCTCAGGCGAAAATCTGTTTATGAGATCTTATGAATCTCGCCACTCGCCAATTCCATTATAAAGTCATAAAAAAAATCTGAATGTGACCCGGGCAACCGGTTTTCAATCCTTTCAGACTTTCTGTCAGAGCCACAGATCACAGTCTGAATCAGAATGTGAAGGCTGAGCGTATATCCTTCCCATACTCCGACAAATTCATTAATTACAGTTTTGTGTACCGGGCTTGTCATCTCGTCTCCATGCGAATTAGAATGGCTCGTTAAAAAAATCAAATCATTTCGGTGCGTGTTTGTGATTTCCAGCAAGCAGGGGGATCAAAGTCTTGATTTCTTTCCGACCAAACAGAATTACTTGCTGAGTGCAGTCACACTTAAAACCAAGCAAGGCAAGCATCATTTCATGGGAATTCTTCACATGAGATCACATTTCCAGAAGCGCTTCTGCAGGAAGTTACACATGCGCAAGTTTCACAGCTCTGCAGTCCATCACCTGGAATGTCACAGGGCCAATAAACACCCAAGCTTCACCTCAGCTTCCCTCTGCAAAGGCTCATGGGCCACGGTTTCGCCAAGCCGCATCTGGTTTGGACTCTGTTTGACTACACTCTCAAAGAAAGGGGCTCTTTGGCTTCCATGGAAATGGAACCCTCTGTCATAGGTGAGTAAGGGTGAAAGCTCCTAGACAAAGAACCATTTTGACCAACAAAAAACCATTTAGCTAGATAGGAATCTATGGAATCACTGGGTTCCTTTTGGAACATGTTTTCTGAGAGTGTAGGCTAGAGGATATGCAAGTAGAAGTTATCGGCACTGTCGGCCATGTTAAGGTGTTTGAGATAATGTACCGACAATAAAAAAGATGACTTTTGTGTGAACTCCAGCACAGTAACCGGCCTTACTAGCGTGGAGGTCTGAGCCCCTCCTCTCTGGGCATTTGGGCGGACTCACCTTGGTGGCCAGCAGGCGGGTCAGGTAGATCTCGGACACCATCTTGCTCCCGCGGTCGCCCTCCTTCTGGTCGCCGTGCTCGTGGTTCTTCACCAGGTGCCACACCTTGACCCCGCTCTCCAGGTCGGGCGTGATCATGGGCGTGCGAGAGCGCAGGCTATCCGGGCTGCCCGTGTACTTTATCATGTTCTCTGTGGGAACACGGGAACAAGGCGGGGACAGAGTTTAGACACGTCAGCTCGCCAAAGACACCCGGCCCTATTTCCACAGAGACCACCGACGGACGCGGCACCCTTGTCTTCAAACTCGGCCGGGTTGATGTTTTCACCCACCCAGCATTTGCCGAGTACTCCCAGGAAAACAGCTGAAATGAAATATAAATCTTTAATGACGGTTGGTCCGTTAAGTTCGTTTTCATTTTTTTTTGCGAGCGGCCCATGGTACGCTCGAAGACACAAAATCAAACAGGTGTCAGATGCAATGAAATATTTATAGTCCAGACAATGGTGAGAGCGGCAATGACATTTAAGGAGAAATAAAGGTCACCGCTTGTTTGCACAGTGTGAAAGGAATTGATCAGCGCCACACTGCGCTGGGGGAAAGTAAAAAAAAAAAAAAAAGAGAGAGAGAGAAACGCTGTTTTTCGCTGTGGCCAACGGTGGAGAAATCAATCTCTCCAGAGACAGGGAGGCAGCCCTGCGGAAAGCGAGAGATGATGCAGGGAGACAGAGAAAGAGGGAGGGAGAGAGAGAGAGACCTGCAGAAGTGTGTGGGGCAGGCTGACTTCCTGAACCTGACTCGGGCCTCTCGGCATGATGGGAAACGGTGCAGGGGGGTCACCGCCGGAGATCGTGACACCCCCTCCGCACCCCAACCTCCCTTTGTCTCTCAGGATATTGAGTGGGCCGTATTTGGCGGCGGTGGAGTAATTGGGTCTGACGGATTCTGTCGAGCAGAAACGGGCCCAGGAAGGAAAACCGTGCAACTGCCGCCTCCCCCGGAATCCAGTCAGGTGTATCGCGCCTCTTTCTCGATAAACTAAGGAGTCAGTTTCTTTTTTTTTCTTTTCTTTGGCACCCTTGGCCATTATTTATCCAATTTTCTCTTCTTTCTCGGTGTCCATTCCGAGAGTTCAAAATGGATCCCCCACTTTCTCGCGCTGAAGTGGCTTGGGCTGTTTGAAGTTCATTACAAAGTGAAGCCAAGCGAAGTGACGTGTGGCTTCTCCGCGCTTCTCCCAGCTTTAAATCAATTTGGAGTGGAGGTGAGAGACTATGGAGATGTGCACTTAATGTTGCATTTGATGTTGCCCGAGTGCTCATGGTTGGAGCCATGCTTTGATCCTCTGCTTTATCAGGTTAATAGACTCCATTCTGATAGCTCTATTCTGATGGCAATCTAATGAAAACAAAATGGAGGGTGCCTCTTAGAATCTGGGGAGGGAGAGTGTGGATAGACTAATTACTTTCACCCTGTCTTTCCTGTTACCCTGTCGAATGGACTCTGCCCCGGAATCCCAGAAGCCCTGGCAGATTTACCCCATTTCAGTGTTACGGGACATGTTACCCTCCTACGGTAAATCTGCTGTTCGTGCTCTGGTGCTGTGCTTCCAGTTAACTGCAACCTGTAGAACAGGGACACTGAAATCTGGCCTTCAATGCTAGCGATAATGTTGGTATTCTTATCTACCTGATATCTAATTGATCGATTAATGTCACTGGCCCAAAGTTCCACTTGTTTTCGTCTAAACAGTCAATTAAGGATATCCTGCTAAGATTAGAGCTCAGCAGATCAGACACAGCTAGTAGCTGCGGACATATTCCACCATCATCACTGCCCAATGACGGATGAGACCTGAAGAAAAAAACACCTGGGTACATGACCAACAACAAGTACTGTACATGGAAACACATAGGTGTGACTCATACACACGTAGGTGTGACTCATCCCAGCATGCTTAGGGTCACATATAAGACACTCATTGCCAATCATTTCGAGCCGGCAGCAAGAGGAAGCCGCAGTAACTCTGAAAGAGGGGTGACGTCTGGGGTGAATTTGGGAAGAGCTTCAGCGACCAGTGCAGCTCAACTTGATGTCTCAAAAGCAACAATATCTAAGGTCGCATCGGCATGGCAGACATCATCAGCAAAGGTCAACAGCGGGTGAAAGTGCTCGCCCCGGGTTTGCGGTGTAATTTCCAGTACAAGGCAAAAACAGGTGAGCAATCGCAGCTCGGTTGACCATGAATTTGAACCTGACAGCAGCCACCTGAATGTAAAATGCTGGTGGGGCCAACATCCTATTAAATAACTTGACATTAGCGTTTACATTTTTTTCTATTACCAGCACGCCGCAGGGTTCAGGCAGAAGAATGGAAAAGAAAGAGGATAATGAGTGCGCTACTGCATAAACGTGAAGCTGTTATTATTTCACAGGCTAGGAATGGGCAGGAAGAATAATGGAGGCTAGCCCATAAGTTTGATTTAGCAGCGTTCATGTTGCGCGCTGTGATATGGGCACTCCTTATTAGAAAGATGAGAAGTCAGGTCTGACTGCAGAACAGCTGTCGTGCTGGGCGGCTGTTACCTGTGAGTGTGGAGATGTGAGGAGAGGTGAACGTGCACTGCCACTGGGGGCAAATTGGAAGAACTGAGACTACTTTACTGTATGTGTGTGTATGTGTGTGTGTGTGTGCGTACGTGTGTGTGTGCATGTGTGTGTGTGTCTGTGTGTGTGCGTGTGTGTGAGTGTGTGTGTGTGTGTGTATGTATGTGAGTGTGTGTGCATGTGCGTGCTTGTGTGTGTATGTGTGTGTGTGTGTGTGCGCTTGCATGTGTGTGTGCCTGTGTGTGCATGTGGGTGCGTGTGTGTGTGTGTGTATGTATGTGTGAGTGTGAATACGTATGGAATATTCTGTGTGAGTGTGTAAGTATGCGTGAGTGTGTGTGTCTGTGTGTGTGTGTGTGTGTGTGTACGTATGAGTACATATGTCTGCGTACATGGCCCGTGAGTAAGGCTGTAGAAACAGGGGCAGGGCAGTGTGTGTATGTATGTGTGTGCGTGCGTATGTGTGTATGTATGTATGTTTGTGTGTATGTACGTGTGAGTGTTTCAGTGTGTGTGCATGTGCGTGTGTGTTTGTGTGTGTATGTGTGTGTGTATGTACGTGTGAGTGTTTCAGTGTGTGTGCATGTGCGTGTGTGTTTGTGTGTGTATGTGTGTGTGTGTATGTGTGCGTGCGTGTGTGCATATGTGTGAGTGTGAGTACATATGTAATATTCTGTGCGTGTGTGTGTGTACACGTGTGAGTACATATGTCTGCGCACGTGGCCCATGAGCCAGGCTGTAGAAACAGGGGCAGGGCTGTGTGTGTGTGTGTGTGTGTGTGTATGTACATGTGAGTGTGAGTAAATATGTCTGCACACGTGGCTTGTGAGTCAGGCTGCAGAAACAGGGGCAGGGCTGTGGCACAGATGTGTGGCGAGAGTTGTGAGGATTCCTTGGCAGGGATTGGTGGGAGTGGGCCCCCTCTCCTGGCACAGGCTGGCACCAGATCTCACACCCGCCAGATCTCTGGCTGCCCTCCCTGCCTGCAGCTTATGTTCCGGAAGGATGGGACTGCCCCAGAGAGATAAATCTGACCCCTGATTCTCAAACCTCCTTCTAATGGTGCCCCAAATGAGTGCCCCTGTGGTGAGCAGATACACACAGTACCACACACACACACAGATGCACGCACACCTGCACACGCACACACACACACGCTCACACACAGATGCACACACACACAAGCAGTGGCAGACATACCGTATTTACTGGCTGATGTCCTGGAGACGGTGGAGTTGTTGACAGAGTTGTAGGCCATGACCTGCTTAGGGACGATGGCCACCACTGAGTTATCAGGGACCTGCAGAGACAAGGAAACGTGGAGACACGGAGGGTCAGAACCGAGCAAAAACCTCACGTTTTCACCACTTCCTGTAAGTCAGTGGGTGACCTCACGGACACTTGGTCCATATTTTATCGACAGTCTACGGTTAGAACACCAGAGAGCTGGCTCCCATTTCGCTGAGAGGGGAGGGAGCACTATCATTAGTCCAATCTGTGAACACTATACAGTATATATGCTGAAAAGTGTATTCAACAGACCTTCAAAGTTAGACAGGTTATGAGTGGGGGGACTGTGTAGTTAGACAGGGAGTGTGGAGTTAGACAGGGAGTGTGTAGTTAGACAGGGAGTGTGTAGTTAGACAGGGTGTGTGCAGTTAGACAGGGAGTCTGTAGTTCGACAGGGTGTGTGCAGTTAGACAGGGTGTGTGCAGTTAGACAGGGACTGTTCAGTGAGACAGGGTTTGTGCAGTTAGACTGGGACTGTTCAGTTAGACAGGGAGTGTGCAGTTAGACGTGTGTGCAGTTAGACAGGGACTGTTCAGTTAGACAGGGAGTGTGCAGTTAGACAGGGTGTGTGCAGTTAGACAGGCAGAGTGCGGTTATAGACAGGCAGTGTGTGGGGATGGGGGCCCTGACAGTGCTGGCCGTCTGAGCGGTGCTTCAGTTTGCAGTGTAATGGCTCCCTGCAGAATATGAGCCATTTCACTCAGGAGAGAGGGAAGGGCTGACAGGAGCGATGTGAGCCTCCAAACACAATCAGACTCTGCACAGCTCCCTCATCACACTCCACTCCACCCCTCCCTCTCTCTCTCCCTCTCTCTCTCCCTCTCTCTCTCCCTCTCTCTCTCTCTCTCCCTCTCTCTCTCTCTCTCCCTCTCTCTCTCTCTCCCTCTCTTCTGATGAGAAGACGAGACTGCGGCTATGTGGCTGGCTATAGCTGTCCTGCACTGCCTGGCCATCAGCAATGATCTGAATAACTAAACATCAGGCTGACTGACCACTTTTAGAAATGTATTTCCATATGCTTAAAATGGACCTATGGTCTGATTTAGATACAAGTTTACTTTACTTTCAATGATAATGGCAAGTGGAGCTATAGAAAACGTATATTTCAAATTGCCCTCTATTCTAAAACCCAAGGGTCTATCTCCTGGATCTGAGGGCATTACTATTACTATGTGATCTCATATTCATATGTCAAAATCCTGCTACAGTACATTGTGTGTGTGCGTGTGTGTGACAGTGTGAGAGAGAGAGGGGGATGGATGTATAAGGATGTATATCCATCTGGAAACCGAACACCGTTTAAGTGGAGGTGCCTTTCACTTCTCAAAAGGCAGCACATGAAGACAGAATGATATCACAATATCAAATTGAGGGTAGATTGGATATGGCTCCGTGTTTATTTCTGCTCGTTCCTTCAGGGACGCGGTGTCACCAGGTGGCAAACACAGCCATACTCCAGGTGGGCGAGAGGTGAGCGTTGAGTGAGAGATAGAGAGAAATCTCCTGGCCTTCCTCTATTCTCCACAGTGCTAACAGGCTTTGAGTGCCTGATAGCTTTTTTGCCAAGGATAACTCGCCCTCCCCGACCAAAAATGAATTAACTTCTATCTTCATTATCTCATCTCCGATTCCAATCAGCCCCTAATCCATTCCCCCGTCTCGAGCTCAGCACCCAGGCTCGACAGCGTGACATTTAATTTAAGCACAGCGCAGACCCCTCTCTCTAAAGCCTCATTTGGAGGGTGGCCGGCTTACACAGGAAATTATTTACACCTTAATGAAGAGCAGGCTATTCCTATCTCCGTCTCCCAATCTGGGCCCGGTCGGGTGGACGGATGCTGACGAGCCCTGTGCGTGTGTGTGTATGCGCGCGCGCGCGCGTGTGTGTGTGTGCATATGTGGCGAAGGGCATGTCGTTGGCAGACAGCTGAATGACATTCTGTTCTTATCTTATCTCTGGCTCTTCCGACAGCTCGTTGCTGTGACGCTTGGCCTCTCCTGTGTCAGTCATTTTCCCACCTCTAATTCAGTCTTTATCTTTCTCCCCTCGCCACCGATGTCCTAATAACACCTGAGGAGGGGGAGTCCTGTCTCTCGTCTCTCCTTCCTTTCACCTTTAAGGGGCCCTGAAGGCAAAGGTGGATTGTGGGTGGTAGAGTCTACCCTCATACCCCGGGGCGTAAGGGGTTAGCAGCGAGATGTTGCCGGGGGCAATAGTGGAAAGAGCAAGACTTCATAAGCTAACTTACTGCAACTGCACTACCAATCATCATTTCTGTCTTTACGTGTATCCAAGCTCTCTCACTCAACCGCTATTCAAACTCAAGGACACAGTTTTCCAAGACTAACTAGTGTATTAACTGCGTCAACTAACATATTGCCATGAATCACCTATTCAGTGCAATACCGTTTATACACTCACTGAGCACTTTATCTCCAAATTTGTATTATTATGTGATTATCTAATCAGCCATTCGTTCGGCAATCAATGCATACAATCATGCAGATACAGGTCAGGAGCTTAATATTCACATACACCATCAGAATGTGGAAAAAATCTCAGTGATTTCGACCGTGGCATGATTGCTGGTGCCAGACGGGCTGGTTTGAGTATTTCCGTAACAGCTGATCTCCTGGGATCTGCACGCACAACAGTCTCTAGAGTTTAATCAGAATAGTGCAAAAAAACAAAAAAAACATCCAGAGAGCGGTAGTTCTGTGGATGGAAACGCCTTGGTAATGAGAGAGGTCAGAGGAGAAGGGCCAGACTGATCGAAGCTGACAGGAAGGTGACAGTAACGCAATTAACCACACATTACAACAGTGGTATGCAGAAGAGCATCTCTGAACACACAACACATTAAACCTCTAAGTGGATAGGCTACAGCAGCAGAAGTATGTCTCATAAATACCTAATAAAGTGCTCACTGAGTGTATTACGGAACGTCTGTTTTATAAGCAGTTCTATAAGCTCCTTTATATGGTCCTACACATTATCAACATGATTTAATACTGAAGTATACAGTACACTCTAACATACCATTATCGATCACTGAGCTTTGCATGATCTTGCATGAACAGGTCCATCCCAGGCCATCAAATGCCTTTTCCTTCTAATTCTGTTTGAGTTGGTTCTCATGGTGCACACACATGAATTCGCGGGACTGGCACAGACAGGCCCAAATGACAAGGACAGTCCCTGTGTTCCTGAGCGCAAAACTTGCTATCTCAAGAGGATCATTTTGTGAGGATTTGCATGTAATGGAGGCACACACAAAAAAAAAAAAAAAATGAAAGGGATTTAGATGAGACTATTTTTTTTTTCCTCCTGTAGTTTGTGCGATTATCTCTGGAGGAGGTCCGGGCAGAGACTCTGCGTGAGCTTTCAGCTCTGTAGCCTCCCTGCCTCCCTCTCTCCCTCCCTCCCTCCCTCCCTCCCACATTAGCTCCATCCTAATGATCTTAAACATGCGCGTTTTCGTCTTCAAAGGCCAGACAAACTATCAAAGCTTTCCGCAGTGTCTCAGTACATAAATACACATCTATCGGAAACCAATTAACACAATTCTGTTTTCCTTTCTCTTTTCCCCCTTATTGCGGCGAAGAATGCAAATGTTATATTAAGATAGACTGAGAGAAGTCGAACTATAAAATTAACGATCTAAAGCAATAAGCTGCTTCTCTCCTCCTGTACAAACGAACGCTCCACTGAACACGGCACCTCCCAGCATCTTCTGAGCACCTGAAGAACTTCATTAGTGGAAAGGCAATAAACGCACCAGACAGTACTCCTCGTCTGCAGTTTACCCCACACAGAAATGGCACACACCACTCTCGCTGTGTGTAGGCTACCCAAAAACACTGCAGAGTATTCATTTGAATTAAGATACAGGGTAAGCTACTGATTCAGCATAAGATGTGTTTATCAGGTAGTGATGACCCGCAATCTTGAGTCGATGACTGCAGATGCAGAGGGAGTTTCCCTCCCTGCTGAAAAAAAGGCTCAAACTAGGTTTTGAAACAGTTGGTAGCTGGTTGACCACATTAAATAAGCTCCATACTCAACATGGTTTGACCAGCTCAAGGTCCTGAAACAGCTGGTAGATGGTCATTTCAAGCTAGTCATACCTACATTTTACACTAGGGCTGGTAATGACTCATGTAATGACTCTGATGACTCAGAATATTGACTCTGTGACTGCAGATAAGGAGGGAGTTTACCTGGTAGTGACTCAGAATATTGACTCTGTGACTGCAGATGAAGAGGGAGTTTACCTGGTAGTGACTCAGAATATTGACTCTGTGACTGCAGATGAAGAGGGAGTTTACCTGGTAGTGACTCAGAATATTGACTCTGTGACTGCAGATGAAGAGGGAGTTTACCTGGTAGTGACTCAGAATATTGACTCTGTGACTGCAGATGAAGAGGGAGTTTACCTGGTAGTGACTCAGCATATTGAGTCTCTTCCAGTCGCTCTCTATCTTCGTGGTGACGTCTTCGTCCTGGAGGATGACTCGTAGTCCTCTTCCCTGACGCCACTCTGCAGAGGTAAAACGGCATCAGAGGAGAGCTGAAAGCACACTTAAAATGCACACGTCACAGACAGAAAATCAGTAGGATCAAATCGTTGTTATTCAAAGCCTGTTAAGATACTTTGCACGTTATAATAACGCCCATTTCTAAGAATGAGTTTTGGCTCAGTCAAAACATTAAATATTCATAGAACTCACAGCCTATTAATGCCATGTAATTATTCATTTGCCTTTTCTTTTCAGCATAATAGATGAGGCAATACATTTTATTTTTAAATCTATATATGCTCATGTAAAACCCAGGGTAATCCTAGGTAAAGCAAGCGTCCGTTTTTCTGTGTTGCAGATAAAAGGTTTCATTCTGCCAATGAGAAATATTGCCTGCTTGATTCAAGGAAGAGTGTTAAAATTAACTGAAGTAAATCTGCTGAGGCTCAGAGCATCACCCTGTCTGAACTTGCGACATGATTGCTGCCAAATTACAAATGGAGGAGCGAAAAAGTTCATTTATTAAAAATAAAAGTTTTGTCAGCAGCAGTGGCATTTCTGGCCACTCTTTTGGAGTAAGTTGACAATCTGGCAGAATGACTTCTAAGAAAACAACCAAGGTCCAAATTTGTTCATTTTATGAGGCATTCATTTTGTTTCAGTCGAATCACTAGATTGTGCTGCCAGGAGGCCAAACCATTTAGCCCGAGTGTGAATGCAACATTCTCATTGTGAGCCGTGCTCAAGAAATGCTTTCCTAAAAATGGATGTGACAAAGACCACTGTATTGTACAACCACTGAATTTCACTAAAAGCTCTGAGCACTGACATCATGTTATTAAAAGTGGGCTTTTCATTTATTTACGCTTTGGAAACATGTTTGTTAAGAGTCTGAATTAGCATTTAAGGGAGAGGTTGAATCGCAGCTATTGGGGGAGAGAGAGTCAGAGAACAGAGAAGAAAGCGAATGAGTGAGAAAAAGAATCACCCACTCTGCACTTTGTAAGGCCTGGAGAATTGGCTGGGCGGCCGATCGATGGGCGGTTATTACAGCGGGGACTGAAAAGCGCTTCCCTTCTCATCCGCGACCGGCCGAACCGCCCGCCCCACGGCAGGTCCGGGCCCCAGAGCCTCGCGCTGAGCGGGCAGTTATTATTATTACCGCCGTCGGAGGAACAACGGGGGGGGAGAGCACACCGCCACAGCAACACGCCGCCGCGCGATGAAAACAG
This sequence comes from Conger conger, assembly GCF_963514075.1. Lineage (NCBI taxonomy): Eukaryota > Metazoa > Chordata > Actinopteri > Anguilliformes > Congridae > Conger > Conger conger. The sequence continues at coordinate 44,660,682 of NC_083767.1, forward strand.
CGCTCCTCTTAAATGAGAGACGCAGTCTCTTTTGGCGCTTTTTTGTTCCTCTCTTCCCTTTTTGTTTTTGCACGCGTACAAACATGTCAAGTCGTGTTAGCTGATGAAAACTCTTATTCCCCGTTGTCAGTTCCCAGTCTGATCAGCGCACGCTGGGAGATTTGCTCAGAAGCGGCAGATATTCGGCGAATGATGCAGTGCATCGGGAGATCAGAATGGCTTTTTTTGCATCAGGGATCGGGGGATAGACATCCTGTTATATTTCTCGGAGCTCAACGCCCTTCTATAAACATGGAAATGAGGCTCCTTTCCAGTCGGACACAATAAACGGAACAACGAGACAAAGGAGAAGGGAGACATGGTTCAGGCAGTGCGTCCCCCAAATCCCAAATCCCATATCCCCGAAATCCTCTTTCCGCTCCCTGGAAGGGCGGGAAGGAATAAAGACAGGGGTTGGAGCAGATGCTCTTCAGAGGGAAAGGGTAACCGGGGCACGTGCCGTGATATGGGAGAAGGAGAGAGAAGAAGAGAGGGGGAGAGATGGAACGATAGAGAGAGGCAGAGAGAGTGAGGGGGAGATCACGAGGTTGAAAAGGAGGGCATGAAAAAAGAGAGTGAGAAAGAGCGTGAAGGACAAGCGGAGAGAGAATGAGAGAGAGACGAGGCTGCTGGGAAGGTTTAGCTCTCACCTGGTCCTTCCCAGCGCAGCCCCAGGAGGCCCCACCGCAGAACAAACACAAAAGAGGAGGACAGAGGCATTCCTGCCCAATTTGTTACGGGAGTGGCCGTGAGACAGAAGCTGGCACGATCCCATTATCCTTATCGGAGCCGGCGATCTGGCCGCGTTTCAGCCGGAGCCTGGCCGGGGCGTCCGCGGAATGCAGAAGCCCCCCTCGCTCCCCAGCGGACGGTCGGAGAGCGGCCCTGCCTTTGTTTACAGGGGCCGCTATTTTTCTCCTGGCCCTCCGGACCTCTCCGCCTGGAACGCCGTCCCTGGCTCCCCCAGACAAATTCCCATTCTCGGGAATAATAAAACAATAATAACCCTGGCATATGTGGCGGGGTCCATAAAACAATTTCGCGCAGGAGCCGTCCAGAAAGGGCTAAAACAATTTCTTCACTTATCGGAGAGACATTCCCCCTGGAAACCCCATCAAAGTCCCATAGCTGGCCGTAAATATGTTATTATTGAAAATGCAGGCCTAAGAAAGCTACGCTGATATATTAATCCATAAAAGGCACGACACTCACAGGGAAGGGGGAAAAACTGGCGGGCACTGGCGGATATACAATCAGAAATAAAATGACTCCAGGCATGATGGACTGCTCCCTCTGTAGAGTCAGTGTGCGGAGGTTATTTCACGAGGGAGTCTAATCTATTATCACGGCACAGGATTACACAGAGGGGTGCTGATCATAAGACTGTTTTTCATCACCAACAACAGAGCCTCCCTGCCAATTATGTTTACAAAAATAAACAGCATCTTACAGTAAGTTAACAGCAGCTACCACAGCTTTGAAATGAAAAAGCCAGAGTGGCGGTTTCAGCTATATGAAAATGTACTCCGTGTTCCGTTTTTACACATCCAGAGCGATGTTTGAGGATCAGAATCATCTCCCCTGGCTTTTCCTTAGCTGGTCAATTACCTCATCAATTCCACCGCGCTGACGGCGGATTGACTGCGTTTCATCGAGCGCTGACGGACGACTCGGGCGGGAGAACGGAGCGCTATCCCTTTTAAGTTCTGAAGAGGGTGGATGAAAACGGCGGAACAACACGCTGAACCCGTAATAAAAACACTGGAATCCAATCTCCAGAGTTGTGCAGCCAATTTAGTTTTTCGAAAAGCCGGGGCGGGGAAGCCACCGCTCCCCCGGAGCTGTTTCCGCGGAGCGCGCCTCGCAGTCAACCGGCCTTTCAGTGCCACGCAACGATTCGCCACCGCCGCTAAACCAACTGTGGACTCGGGGCTTTGAAGTGGACCGATTCACAGATCACCGATCATGAGTATCACTGTGGTCATGAGACAGATCGCTGAGAGAAAGATTGCCGTCACAGGGAGACACCTAAAGCCGCCATTCGCATAGACTCCAACAGGAAGTTCCAGTATCATAGAAAAGTCCTCAGATATCGAGTTGCATCCACTTTTGCAGTCAATTGTGAAGACCTACCAAACAGGCTGATTCCCAAGGCTAAAGTACAGTAGATACTGCAACATATTTGCTTGCGTCCATCCTACATTCTACTCTACAGGTCTGGAACCCTTTAGACTATGGATCATCACATCTGGCCCTCAAATCCAAAACCAGCCCTGGTTTTCTTTTCTCCCGACTAATTAACTGAACAATAAGTGCTACTGATTGGCCGGACTGTCTTCACACCTGACTCCCAGGGAAAGGGAGGGTGATCTGCCATCGAGGACTGTGATTTGATGATCCCTGCTTCAGGCCTTGCGATAGGGTTCTAGGACTTTAAGCTGGCACCAAGATCTTACCAAGGTCCATGTCTGAGGCCTTCTGTCGGTGGGAGTAGGGCACGTTCTTGTAGATGGCATCCAGGATTTTCTCCTTGACTTGGCTGATGGTGTCACAGTTTAGGATTTTGACCTGGATCTCTGGGCTCTTCTCGTTGTCTGGGTGTATGCAGTTCACAACCTAGGGTGGGGGGGGGGGGGGTAACAGTAGGTACAGAGATTAGATCAGATTATAGGCTATTAAAAGCCTCATAGTTTGTTTCATTCTATAGTTAAATGCTGTCATAAACCAGAGCAATTGTGGTACTTAATTTAACAGGGCAATGAGCTGAAAGCAGCAGTATATGGTGATTGCTGGCATGAATAGTTGGAGAGCATGGGCAAGAGTGTTGGGATCAATTCCACCGAAATTAAGTCTATGGAGGAAATTTGCTGAAATTCAATGAATTAAATAAAAAGTCCCCATTGCACATTATGGGCAGTTTTCACTTAATGAATTGAATTTCAATTAATTTAATCAATACAGCGAATGGAAATGAAGCTGACCTCATTCAGGCTTTTAGTACTCCCAGGAAACAACTACCACAGACCTCAGGACTTTAAGTGGGAGACAGAGCGACTTCTGCTAATGGCTAATTTTTGGGGAGAATTTTTTAAGCTTTTTAGTGGTACACTGGAGACGGCACTGAGTTGTCTGTGATACGGATGGGGTTGATGCGAGCTCGTCTAAGCCGTGGGAATAATGCCCTCTGTCTGACGATATGCTGGCTGTCAGGGCCTTATTAAGGGCGGACCAGTCTCCCTGTCACTCTCCCTTGTCAAAGAATCAATCACAACAACCCGTTTCCACAGGCAACTGACCCCGGCCTATCAGACATCTCATTACTATGAGTCATCATGGCATGTAATTGGCATCTAATTCATAAACTCTCATCTCCCGCACCATCACTGACATCATCATCATCATCATCATCATCATCATAATCACCATCAGCAGCATGATCATACATAATCAAAAGGTCCAGAAGAGAAGACATTCCATGAGAAAAAATAGAATTTAAATGGCCTGTCAGTCTGCTATGTTTGAACTGGGTCGAATCATTATCCAGTTATTACATGTTACGTGAGCGGTCTAATAATAGGAAGAACAAAATTCCCGTTCTTTGAGTCAGCCATTGTTTAACAGTTAAACTGTCATTGTGCAACTGTCATTGTGCATACTGTCTCTTTACATATTCCTGTAACTGTACAGACATTATACATTAACATGAAATGTTATTTAGCTGACGCTTTTATCCAAAGCGACTTACAGTTCATTAGACTAAGCAGGAGAAAATCCCCCCTGGAGCAATGTGAGGTTAAGGGCCTTGCTCAAGGGCCCAACAGCTGTGCGGATCTCATTGTGGCTACACCTGGGAAAAAACCACCAACCTTGCGGGTCCCAGTCATGTACCTGAACCACTATGCTACAGGCTGCCAATTACACACTTGTAGATTGATCATGGTCACCATAAGAAATGCCTCAGCTCTAATCTCTGAGGCACCTCCCGTCGGTGAGCTCTGAAACAGTTGAAGTCTCGTGTTTGGACCTCGTGTTTGGACCTTGTGTTTGGACCTCACCATGGTCTTGTAGTCGATCTGCTGCCTGATGAGCTTGTCCTCGCTGAGGGAGTAGCGCGCCTCGCCCGTTATGGAGTCGATGGGGCCCTTCTCCATCTGCTGCTTAATGGCACAGAAGAGGGAGAAGAGGGGCTCCCCGGCACACTCCTGGGGAAGGGAGAAACACAGGCTCGTTACAGCTTCTGGAGACTACAGGAACACCAAGACCACCACAAGGTCCTAACGGCTACTGTAGAAACACCAGTGTCCAAAGTCCTACTCCACACTGCAAAATCCAACAGATAAGTGAAAACCAACAAATATTTTAGTATTGCACTGAGATCTCATTTCTTTGACTTATTTGCTAAATAAGACAAAAGTTTTGCAAAACAGGTAAGACAATTTGACTGCTTTACCATTGATTTGCCAATGGGATAAGACAAGCGAACAGTAACTTGAAACAAGCTAAAATGTTCTACTTTACAGAAAAAAGATCTTGTTACAAGACAAAAATGCTTGTTAAGACAGTCTTTATTGCAGTGTAGGTACTACAGGAAGTCCCCAGTAAGACCTGAAAGAAGATCCTTACAGGAACTATAAACTCTGCAGTAAACAGTGTTGAGGAAGACCCCTACAGACCTTCCACAGTCAGCCTGAGCCTAAGGGATAATGTGTGTACGTAAGTCAACAGCCCACTTACTGTTGTACATGCTCCTGACGCAGGGAGACTAACACAACGGTGCTCGTAAATACCAATAAGGGAATGCACACTACGTCTCGCCTGGCATACTGGACAAAAGCTATACTACAACTGAAATGTAATTCTTTATTACAGTAGGATGGTAATGATCAAAGCCTCTGTCATTTTAAAACATCTGGTACTGTACTGTAGCTAAGCTATCCCATGTGTGTACATCTATTAAGGATGACATTTAGGAAACATTTACACTAATTAAACAGAGCTTCTCACCAATTTGCTGATTACATATTCATGGTGATTTCATTTTATCTCCACTCCAAAGTCCAAATGCGAACGACAGACAAATGGAACAGGGGGGGATAATGGTTCATCTCACAGTTGAGGTGTTGTTCTTGCACCCTCGGGAAACGAAATCTCCTTTGTCGATTCAGTTCAAACCACATTGTTTAAATGCGTCACAGAGTGTTTAAATAGCACAGCACAAACGACTGGCAACACGTTAAAAGGTTCTAAGAGCTAAAAGAAAAGGTGTAATTTCATTTGGCTTTCGCTGGAGGATCATTATTGTATGTTGTACATAATCTAAAAATGGCGACAAAAGTTGTTCCCTCTTGTTGCGAAAAGTTTCATCAAGTGGACCGCAGTCCCTCTGTCCTCCGTCCACCCCACCACCACTTTCTGAAAACCGGAGTTTGAGAACTTTTGGGTGCAGAAATGAGAAACCACTCAGCTCAGACTCGATGCGCCAGCTCTATACTCCTCATTTGACAAATGGGAGTGCTGTCATTTGTCAATGTCTCTGTTTGCTCTGAAGGATACAGGGCAATCAGTCTCTAACCGATGCTGACACAGCAGCTCTGTCACGGGTTGAGCTGAAGGGACAGAGGCCTGCTTTCTGTGGAGGGGTCTGATTAGCTTTCTCAAGGTGAGGTCACACAGAGCAAGAAACAGCAGTTTTTTACCCAAGTGCTCTTTTTGTTCTACAGTGAGAAAAAGGTGTTGTGTCAGGAATAAAAGTTACCTTTAAGAACTTGTAGAGCAAAAAGGTGAACCAATTTGTGAGCATTTTCTCTGCGACAGATTCGGTCCTGTAAAAAAAAAGAAAAATAACATTTTTCAAAGAAATGATTATTACTGTGTTTGCACATGGACTTATGACCAGAGCAAGTGCTTTCACAGATATATAACAGAAGCATATGTTTTAAGCACTACAGCAGATTGAATACTTCCAACATGATATTGTTCGTAAGGTACACTGTAATCACAAGGCAGAATTCACGTGACCCAGGGAAGACAACACAGGGAGGAAATGAAACTTTTCGATGACCCATCTGGATCGGCGTCATATATAAAAACTCATTCATCCAAAGCATCTGGACTGGCGTCGTATATAAAAACTCTTTCATGCAAAGCACCCGATCCCCTCATAATATAGTCTCCTCATAATACAGTTGAACAGAGGCGGCAAAATCATCCTCATAACGCTTGGAACACAGAGCCAAGTCATCTGCCGGAAAATATATTCAATTACAATGGAAAGTGAAAAGGCTGAATACATGTTCTTTGTGTGTGTGTGTGTGCGTGTGTGTGGAGTATATGCGTCTCAGGAGCGTGTTTAACTGGACCGTTCACCCTGCCAACAGGCCTTGGTGGCGTATAAATGAATAATACTCGTACATAATAATGGAATAATGTGGAAACGGGAGACACGTGGATCGGATTCCCTTTATTCGCATATTCAGTTTGCTTCCTTCGTCCTTTATTGGGTTGTGGGGGGGGGGGGGGGGGTACAGCTAATCTGTCAAATCGGCCACAATGAAGGGCTGTAATGAGCATCAATATTTCAGGATTACCGCATTGTGTGGGGCCCCATACCCATAGGGAGGGGGGATGTGTGAGGAGGGGGGGTTGGCAGGGGGGGGGACTATGCCTCTTCCTTCACACCCCAACTGCCACCTGCAGCCCTGCCCCTGCCCCCGCCAAGGGCAGCTCTCCCGCGCGTTCAGTGCCGCCTCAGTGAGAGCGGGGGGGTGGCGGGAATACCACTGTGCCAGGGAGAGAGCTGGCACCCCGCGTTTCCTGGCACCGCCACACCTGGAAGGGATTAACACCCACCTGCACTGCGTCGGTGCTTTCGCCGTGCCGAGGGGGTCGAGGGGGGGTCGAGTCTCATCTCCTCTAAAACCTACCCCCCCCACACACACACACCCCTGTGACGGCCCAAGCCCCCGACCACTTTGAAGTTTATTGCCGTTATTACACGAGGGAGGGGGTGAGAGAGTGAGAGAGGAGGAGTGAGCGGGAGAGAGAGAAAGGAAGAAAGAGGCTTCTCAGCTGGCTCTTTTCTTCTTTCCCCCTCCTCCCGCTGCAACGATTAAAGTTTTACAATGCCTGTGCGGGCCCCGGCGTAATTACACAGTTTGGCACGGGCCCCTGGCACGCTGGTGCCCACCCTCCCGATATCGGCCCCGTCTAAAGGGCAGGACAAAGACCCGGAGCTTCCCTCTGAAGATGCCCAACTGGCACGCACTCCGTGTGTGTGTGGGGGGGTGTAAATACCCACGACGGTGGGCGGAATGGGGGATTTAAATACCCTCAGCGTTGGGGGGAGGGGGGAGGGGGGGTTTAAATACCCTGGGCGGTGGGGGAAAGGGGGGTTTAAATACCCTCGGCATTGGAGCGCTGTGTTTGATCATGCCCAGTTGGCAGGCAGTCAGGGACAGGAGGCAGTCAGATCTGGGCCCCATCCACATTTTGGGATCAAGGAAACAACGAGGTACTTAGTTCCTCCTGATTAAGTCACAGTTTCCCCATCCGAAACGGAGACACGCCACGGGATTCCTGGACGGCAGATGTGCGGAGAGGTGGCCTTTAGTGTGCGGCTACACCACTCTCCGCACAAAGCTACCCAACGTAGTCCTCATGCACCTGCAGTATTTCACATTATTTTGGACATAAAGTGTCTTGGCTGAGAAAAACATGTTGCAGTGAAAATACACACAGAGAGCACTATATGAGGTATTTATTAGACTTCTATTTTTAATGCGTTTTTGCCCTCAGAACTGCTGCTCACTGGATGTTTTTTGATATTTCGCATTTTCAAACCGTAGAGACTGTTGTGTGTGAAAATCCCAGGAGATCAGCAGTTTCTGAGATAGCACCAACAATAATTCCACGGCCATTCTGACATTTGGTCAGAAAAACATCTGAACCTCTTGACCATGTCCGCATGCTTGTATGCATTTAGTTGCTGCCACATGCCAAGTGCTCGTTGGGTGTATTTCATATTTAAAATAAATATTTGTCTGTTTTAATAAAGAAGCATTGGCATTTTTCCTTGCGAATATGTAATGTCTGAATGTACTGTACGTTATGAAACCCATCTCAGTAGAACTGGCTTTGAACGTGGGTCAATGGCCTACTGGCACCATAGGGTGCAGTGGGACCTGTTCTTAATCAGTTCAGTATAAATCAAGCTGTCTAAATGGGTCATGGAACAGAGTATGTGAGACATAAGGCAGTGAGCATTATCACCATGAACAAGTGTATTGGTTAGGATACACCCACTGATAATACTAACTATTAGCAATCTTATGAACTTTTCTATTGTAAAAAAAGAGTTATTAGGTCGACCTATATAGTCTGCTTTTTCCAAAAAGTACGGTATACCCAGGTATGCTTTAATCAGTGTTGCACTCGACAGAGGCTTGCAGAGTCGAGACTGTTTATGAATCGCTAATTTCCCATGAGGCGTTGCAGACGGGGATTTTGCCGGGGAAAGTCGGCCAGGTGACCGCGCCTGCCGTCGGGCGTGTTGCAGGAAGAGGAAGTCCCCCGCGGGAAAGGACAGGTTGTGACGGCCCTCACCTAGAGGATGCCAACTGCATCTGGTCTCCGTCTGACGAAACTCCCCCCCCCTTCCGCCGGGCCTCTCCCGGGCGTGTCTCCGCCCCTGGCCTGTCTGGAGGCAGGCGTAGCTGGCACAGCCTGCGCTCAGGTTGCCGTGCAACAGAATGAGCCCGCGCTGCCCTTACACAGCGGCCGTGCTAAAGGACACAGCTGGGCGTCAGACATTATTTCAATTTCCCCCTCCATCATGTGGAGCGCAATAATCCAGCCCTTCATCTCCCTACCCCCTGCACTGCACAACACTCACTGTGTTACAGGAGATGCAGACTCGTATGTGTGTACAGTGTGTGTGTTTGTGTGTGTGTGTGTATGTATGTGCATGTCTATTAATGTGTGCCTATGCATGCATGTGTGTGTACTTCTGTATGCATGTGTGTTTGAATGTGCATGTGTGTATGCATGCATGTTTGCATGTGAGTGCATGTGTGTACGCATGCGTGTTTGCATGTGTTTGTGTGTGCTTGTGCTAGTGTATGCATGTTTGCATGTGTGTGTATGTGTGTATGCATGCGTGTCTGTGTGCATGTTTATATGTGTGTGTGCGCGTGTATGTGTTTGTACATATGTTTGTGCATGGGGTTGCTTGTGTGTGTATGTGTGTGTATACATGTGTGTTTGTATGTGCATGTGTGTATGTATGCATGTTTGCATGTGTGCTCATGTGTATGCATGTGTGTTGAATGTGTGTGTGCATGTGTGTGTATGTGTGTGTATGTGTATGCATGTGTGTTTGTGCGTGTGTGCGTATGTATATACGTGTGTGTGTATGCATGTGTGTTTGTGCGTGTGTGCATGTGTGTGTGTGTGTATGCATGTGTGTTTGTGCATGTGTGTGTAAACGCGTGAGTGTATACGTGTGTTTGTAAGCGCTTTCAGCTGGAGGGGAGAGGACGTGTATCCGTGTCTCCTCCAGTAGAGCGCTGTATCTGCGTCTCCTCCAGTAGAGCGCTGTATCCGCGTCTCCTCCAGTAGAGCGCTGTATCCGCGCCTCCTCCAGTAGAGCGCTGTATCCGCGTCTCCTCCAGTAGAGCGCTGTATTCGGGCAGCGTGTTGGTGGAGGAGGCTGAGTTTCGGCGTGCCGTGTGCAGGGAGGACAGGGTTGCGGGGGAGCGACAGATGGGTCTGGCAGCCCCTCGTTACAGAGTTAGCCTGGTTGCGCCGCGCAGCGTGTGGAGCCGGGCCAGGCAGAGACACCAGGACGGAGCCGCGTCTCGGAGGCTGGACGGGGAAGCTGGTCCACGCACCGTGCCAAAAACACTCAGCTCCTCGCCTTCTGAGCACTCATTTGATTTATTAATAATTAGCGAGAGACAGGGAGACGAAATCTTAGCGCAGATAAAGTTTTCTCATCACGGCTGACGATGCGGGCGTGTGGTGCTTTTTTAGGAAAGCGCTCAGAGGCTGACAGGCAGGCTGCGTCGCCCCGTTTTGTGGATTAAACGAAAAAATCACGGGCTGGAAATAGACGAGGGGGACGTAAGAAACATTTTTGGGACGGGGAAGTTGATAATCACACGAGGCTATCGTGCGCTTGCTTGCGTGTGTTCTGTACACCGCGTGTGTCCGTGTATTCACACGTGTGCTGTACATGCTACGGTATAAGTGCGAGTGGATGCGTGCGCAGGGATCTGACTGAGGTTATTTTTAAAGATTCCCCTCCCTTTCTCCGCTCCAGTTTGGAACTGTCAGTTATGCCCTTAGTTAATGGCAGAGCCACCTGTGCCTGCAAGGAGCACTGCCGAGGACAAACTAAAATGGCCGCCCTGCCTGTCATGAAATTACCGTTCCCCTGCCGGGAGGTGTCCAATTGTGCCCTTTATAGTGGACTCCCTGTCATTGCTGACAGCCACACAACATCTTGGTTTGTGTTGAGCGCATCTACTGACTGACCCACTGGGACCCCCTCGGTTTTCCGAATTTTAAAAGGTGTTATTAAAGTGGATTAGATAATCAATTTCATGTTCTGTCAGCAGAACAAGGGGGCGCAGGGGGGAAATGACTTAAATGTGAATTCTGCGCAGATACCGGGAAGGATTTTTTTCTGCACAATGTTATCAGTGTGTGGAGCGGCTTATCAGGACAGAAGCAGAGACACTAAGGGTGCTCAACAGCAGCCTTGCACAGTGGCTGATGCAGTCTACGCTTTGGAAAAATGACAGGTCTGTATGGGCCGAATGAGTCATCAGTTTTGTGTGCTTGTGTGTGGTTGCGTGTGCGTGTGTGTGTGTGTGTGTGTGTGTGCATGTGTGTCCGTGTGTGTCTGTGAGTGTGTGCGTACTGTGTGTGTGTGTGTGCGTGTGTGCATACTGTGTGTATATGTGTCTGTGTGTGTGCGTACTGTGTGTGCATGTGTCTGTGTGTGTGCGTACAGTGTGTGCATGTGTCTGTGTGCGTGTATGTATGTCTGTGTGCGTACTGTGTGCGAGTGTGGGTGTGCAAAGCATGCTGGGACAGCAAGTATCCAAAGATGTGTCAGGATGGCCTCAGTCCTGACCTACAGTCAGGTCGTCTCCATAGCAAAGAACCCAGGAAGCTCTGCCGTGTACCGACATCTCGACCGGTTCCTCAGTCACGCCGTGAAACCAAAGCGATCCACACGCTTCCACGACCGCGGCAGAATCCCTCCCGAGGAAGGAGGAAGGAAAGAGGCCTCACCAATCACGCGCTTATCTCACCTGCCTAACGACGGCGTACAGTTTCTTACTCTCAGTCTCCTGCTTTTCACAGGATAACAGCGGAGGCAGGGATGGAGCGCGGGGCTAAAAGAGAATCGCCTACGACCGCAATAACAATCAGCCGGCAAGTGATCCCGGGCACAGCGCCTCGCCGCTGCTTCCACTTGACATCAGTCTGCCTGAGTGCCCCTCCAGAGAGAAGGTTCCGGCAAGGCCGTCCTCCACCTGTCTCTGTGTAATCTCCCCCTAATGGAGGCGGCCCCAGACCGCAGCCCGGCAGGGGCAGGATGTGACCTCGCCGCTCCGAGAAGCGCGGGCGGTGTTTGTCGCCGCGGCTCGAGGGAAGAAGGCGGGTGCCTCTGCGATATCGGCGAAAGATACAGCTTTATAGCTATAAGGTTGTGTGCATTCGCCCCCGCGTCACGCTGTTTTGTCATTGCTTTTCCCCCCCTCCATCTCTATACTGTCCTCTATACTATCTTGCTTTAATTTGTGAAGTACAATGGGGGTATTGAGGGCAGGGAAGGGGTCGGTCAACAACCTTAACTTTATGGGAACTTTATCCCTGGACCAAGAACACGATTAATAAATGGTAGTTTCCAGAAACCAAAGTAATTGAGCAGTCTAATGTATCTTAGTCGTGGTATAATCAGCTTGAATATATATTTCTTGGTCCAGCATTTGCAAAGAAAGCCATTTGTGGGCTTGTATACCTCATTTCAAATGACTGATGGTCGTGTAGTGCCATTACCACTCGTGGATAAGAAGATAATGGCTTCAAAGGCATTTTTTGCAGATGAAAATGGCTCAACAACAGAGGAAAGCAGAGATAAAAAAAAAAAATTAAAAGCGCTAAACTTGTTCTTTAAGAACAGTGTTTCCATAATTTGTATCAGTACTGTATTTGAAGTCCCTCCATATATTCAATGGTAATACTCAAAATATGACAGTATATTAAAAAAAAGGGAAATATATTCTATGTAAGGGTAGAGCGTCTCAACAAAAATACCAGTGCTTTAGCTGTGCTTTCCCTAGCAATTCATTCTGCCCGCTGCTTCTATCCATAATCACAAGGCACATAATGCACCAACCCCCCCAACTCCCTCTCTTAAAATACTGACCACTTCTGATTATGTGTGTGATTACGCCTTTTCCCTGACAGAAGCATTACAGCCAAACCCCTATTTAATAATGGTAATGATTTCCGTGGTCTCGGGATGCGATTAATCTGGCCTGCGCCAGTCTGTAATAATCATTTTGGAGATGGGAAGGCCATTAAATCAGCCCTGATGAAGAGAATATGTTCCTTATCAGCTGTCACATTCAGTCCATGTTAATTTCAACCTTCAGAAGTCAGAGCAATAAAAGAGCAATTTAGCGTATCATCGTGGGGGGGGGGGGGGGGGGTGTTTGGGGCAGGGCCAAAAACAGCAGAGGTGGATCGGTGGAGGTAGTGTTGACATTGACTCACAGAGTAGCACTGGTTACGAGGTGTAGGAAAAACGTATCAGTAAACCTATGCACTTCATGGAGGATAGCAGTTCTGTGACTCGCCAGTACAGGAGACCCACTTACAGTACAGAGAGCTGTAAACTCTGGGGAATTCAGAATACTCCACCATTATATCGTGCTCGTTCACGATATACAGTGTAATGTATTAATACACAGCAATACAGATGTGTTCAACAGCTGTAATGTAGGGAGAGCTTTCAAATCTTTGCACAGTGGAATGAGAAATGGAAAATTTAATTAGACCCAGGAATAATTAATCATCATTAGAATTGAATGATGAATGAGTTGGAGCATTATTTGTTTCGCGGGCAAGATATTTCAATGTCATTATAAAATGATAATTAATTTCAAGAATTTTCCGGGATTGAATTCAATCCAGTCCAGAGTCTGTGAATGTGTTTCTCAATTGTTAATATCCCTTCCTGGGGAGACGTGAAACGGGGCTTCACAGCTAGCCACACGTTTCATCATTAGAGCGAGGTGGAGGACAAAATGGAGACAGGTGAATTTGGGAATTTAACAGGTGAGAGCGATTTCTCCGTCACCTCCCCTGGCTGAGAGAGAGAGAGCTGCCACTGTCGGTCTTAATGAGCCGGCACAGTTCCAGAAATTTCTCCTATAGGAGGCGACGTGATTTAAGGTGAGATCTAACACGAAGTACCGCCCTTCTGCTGGTCTGCGGGAGGGGTTGATAGACTTACTGCCACACCCCCTGTCTTGCAGACAGGCCCTGATTGGGCTACTACATCTCAGCAGCCTAAAGGAGCACAGCTGCATCTCTGCAGGCCTACACCAGTCTGAGAGAAAAACCTGCATAACTACATACACCTAACTAATTTTTGTTTGCCATGCGCTACCTTTTCAAGCTAACAATTGTGGCAAACAGAAAAAAGTTTCAATATGTTGCCAAATGTTATCCGTTTTAAACGCACATACGCACAGCTGTACCTGTCTGAGCACAGCTGTGCCTTAGTTTGACTGATTGATTTCATTTGATAAGCCTCAGAAAAATACAAGAACTTCAAGCAGGAACATCAGCAACACAAGAAAGCTGGAAAGCTCATTTCTATTGCGGTCCTTATAGCTGGAGAAGTGGGCATATATCTATAGTTCAACAACAACAACAACAACAACAATAACGACAACAACTTGATATCCTCCAGCCATGTAGGCCGGGCCTCACCTGCGGAGCAGGAGTTTGGGGTGGTTCTTGCTCTCCAGGTTCTTGTCGATGAGGTCGGACAGCAGCTGCTTGAGCACATCGGTGGCGTACTCCAGCTTGCTCTGCAGCACGGTCATGATGAGCGAGGCCACGTTGCCGCGGTCGCGCATGGAGAAGCCGCGCTGCGACTCCAGCGTGCGGATGAACGACAGCAGGAACACCTTGTTGTTGATGAGCTGGCCGAAGAGCTTCAGGCCCTTCTCCACCTGCTCCTGCCTGTAGCCCGGGACCTGCGCACACACACGCGCACACACCATAGCGTTATCGCGCCGCTCTGAAAGAGCACATGGGTTTAATATGATATCACAAATTTTTGACCACATTTTTGGGATCACACAGCTGAACTGAATTGATTGCGGTCGCTTAAGCCGTCAGTCGAGCGACAGAAGCTGCCGTTCTCAACTCTCGTTGAAACAGACATTCCCTGTAAATTGTGATGCCATAGCGACAGGGGGGAACGTATTTTTCCAGACACCCTATCCACAACTCCACTCTATGGGAAGAGCAATTATTCCGATTTAGGGAATGCTGCAGAGGGGTTTGGTGCTTGTTTGCACTGAGTATGATATCCAGCTACGACACACACTGCATCAGCATTATCGCCTTGCTCGCTCAACAACAGCTCGACGTTCAAACCTTGTGACGATGTCACACGACTAGATCCGTATCGACCACTCTACTCTACGGGAAGAGCAATTATTCCGATTTAGGGAATGCTGCAGAGGGGTTTGGTGTTTGTTTGCACTGAACACGATATCCCTCAACTGGATTAATGAAGACGGTCTGTTAATTGCTATAGTCTTGGATTGTTCACAACCATGTTTACTCTTATCTGTAAGAGGCTTATTCAGAGATTTCTAGAGCCTGGGTTCTCAACTGGGGAGGCCTTCCCAATTCCCCCCATCTGTGTTCGGAATGTCACCCCTTCCCCCTGCCACCAACCCGCTTTTCAATATTTATAAAACATCTTTTTTAATATTTTCAATATAACCCTTTTTAACTTATGCCCCCCCGGATGGCTTTGAGCCTGGGTGGGGGTCCTGGGATCAGAAACAGTCGAAAAGCCCTTTTCTAGATAAATCTAAAGAACTGCATCGATCTCGTTACTTCTCCCTTCTGACGTCTGTTCGCGCGCTGAAGAAAGAAAAAGGCCCTCTAAAATACTTCTTCAATTTGGATAAAGGCGAGCATTTCTTTATTTGATCCTCCTGCCTGAATGGACCGCGGCGAAATATCACAAGATGAAAGCGGCTGGAATTTCACCGCCAAGCCCGAAATGAGAAATGGCGACTTCGCCGTCCGCCCGGCGATACGTACATTTTCTTATTTCCCTAAATTGCACCTACAGAGATTCTATTTTAAGATCGGCCCTGTGCGTTTCCCCCGCATCCATCAGCGTTGTCGACGAAGACATGCTGCCCGTCCCCTTTGGAAGCGCCTAATCTGCTGTTTGCACTCTATGGAATCCACTGCTCAAATTGCTCATTCAATTTCTGCATGTCTGACATGGAGCTCTGGGAGTCCCGTGTGAACAGTACAGTGTCGGAGCGGGGAACATGAAGCCTGGTGGAAATATGTCTGTTCTGCTCCCGCCTGGTTCCTTTCGGGTCCGGGGGAGGCGTCCAACGCCTCTGCTCTAACAGCGAACCGCGCGCGGTAATGAAAGCTTTTAAAACCTACGGTGGGAAATAAGACGGCCAGGACGCGGGACTATTTCCCGACAATAAGGGGAGAAATAAACTTGAACCAAATCCAGGCGGCGTTAAAGATAGCTCAGATCTGCAGTTTGCTATTGGCTGCACGTCCCCCGAGTCAATCCTGCCCTACACACATGAGGGACTCTGAGGAAAATGGGTTATATAATGAGAAAGGGAGGACAGAGAAAGAAAGAGAGAAAACAGGGGAGGAGAGATGGAGAGGGAGTGAGGGAGAGGCAAGATAGAGGACTGTATCCGATCCAGGAAAATTATTAGACCGGCGAGAAGCGATTTCTCCCAATCAGATGCCAATATCAGAACTGAAGGCACAATGATAGAATTCTCTCCTGCTTATACAAGACACGTCTGAAATCCCAAACCAATTCCTGCTCGTTTCACATCAATAACAATTAGCCACCAATCACATACAAGAGTCTGGCTGACTGACACCTTTATTAAATTTGATTCCACACTAAACTTCTCATAGAGAGAGTCATTTATTCCAATTAATGTGCAATTAATGTCACCTACAACATGGAAGGTTCTCATCAGCCAAAGGGTTGAGGTAGATACTAGTACATGCTATTGCCACGGTTGTTGGTTTGAGCAGAAAGGGATTCAATCAACAATCACTGTCATTAATGAATGAATGTCCATCACTGTCATTAAGTAATGAATAGCCTGCGGTCTGTTTCCTTCATTCTAACTTTACTTTGTCACCAGGTTTGAGAAACAGCTGTGTCACACATCATTCGATTTGTTAAGAAGACAAATGATTAGAGATGTAAAGGCAGGTAATTATTCATCACAAACATCACAAACCACATATATAAATCCTACTAAGAAACAGTGGCCTATAAAACTGGCATTGGCATGAAGCACACCCTGCAATAAAGGCTATCTAACAGAACCTGCACTTCAAAACCCACGTTGCAAATCTTTGCCATAAATAACTCTGTATCCAAGAGTGGGTGTAGAGAATGATGAGTACATATGAACAATTTGAAATAATGTTGATAAAATATGCTCAGTTCTGAGCTGCAAAAAAACATTGCATAAAGCGCCCAATCAAGGTTTTTCTAAAGGTATTGAGAATTTTGTGAATTTACTGCTGTATTGTTATTCACAGAAAATGTGTGAAACAGGTAGAGACCAATCATCAATTTCAAGGCAAGTTTTCTGCCTGTTTTGTTCTTTCCTTCGCTAGTTTCTCTTACTCTGTACCTGTTTTGTACTTACTCTGTCCCCACAGCCTCCACTTCCCCGGTCCCTTACCTTAGTGGTTTCTGTTTAGTTTAGCGACCTCCGCCTGTTTTTGGACTCTGATTCTTGGTCTGCATTTTTTTTCCACCATCACTCTGGTCTGCTTTCCCGTTATTGGACTCTGCCTGTTATTTTGATTACGCACCTAATGTTCCCAGTTATTTCTGTTTCCTGGAATTTTACCTCTGCCTGCCTTGCCCAGCCTGTATTATTAAAGCCTGCCATTTGTCTGCACTTGGTTCTTCTGTTCTGCAAACCCTGACAGTTTTTACTTATTGCTTGCCAATCTACAGACCATGATCCATGTGTGGACCTTCATTATAAAACACAGGTTTGAAAGCTTAACCACCACTTAAACTACCCTTAAATTCCCAGTGCTGCTTTTCTCTCACAATTATGACATGGTTACATGAAACAGCAATTACATAGTGCAATTACAAAATGGGAACCATGGAAGAAAGGGTCAACAGCACAAACGCAGTAGACATTGTTAGATGGGTCTCACCTCCAGGTCCCTCAGGACTGGGTGCTCCTCGATGCCGGGGAAGAGGACCCTCATGGTGTACGCCCTGTAGTCCAGGAAGGGGATTCCCGCTCCGTCCAGGTCACTCGTCAGCTCGTGGATGTCGGTCTGCAGCTCTGCGAACGCTGTCGAGCCGACAGAGAAAAGCCTGTCTGCAACTCGCACTGTTTATTACCAGCATAATGCAGGCCGTCTGTTAACTCCTCAGCCACAGCAAATCCTCTCAGTCTGAGAAAGCTCACCCCAGAGAATCCACCCACTCGCCTTCGCAAAATCACAAAATCACACTCAGACCAGCGCTCTCCCATCAATTACCCTACAGTATGTACTGCTGAAAACTCGCATCATACACTCTAGACTCACTTAGCTACTCTAACTCTTCAAACTGCACTCACCACCCCTAATCCTGCAGCCATCCCACTCCCCTTATGTACATTACAGTCACCTCTCACCCTCTACACTTCACAAACCACTCCGGCCATGAGTACACTCTACTGTGCCCCTCTTGCCTGTGTAACCCAGCGTAGGAAGGGGTTAAATTAAGTTTTTTCATTTAATAGATTACACATGCAGGCCTGCCTTGATAGCCAGCTGGGAGTATTTTGTGAGAACGATTCTGCAAAACATTACTTTGCAGATTCTACACTGATTACTTGCATATGTGACCTGCTCTATGAAAATCAGACGCGTTGACTGTAACACATTGTAAAAACTGTGTGGAAGGGGAGACTGTAAACTTCCTAACGATACCAAAGTTATCGTTCTCCTCGAGATATAAAGAAAGTTGTGTCCCGTTGCATTTTTAATGCCACAAAACCATGTTTTTTAAAATAACGGCTTAAATGTTATCGTCAAGAGCTGGTAGTTACGTGTGACTGGGAGACTACTGACACTGGGCTAACAGACCTCCAGGGCTACTTTACTCTTGACAGAAAGACATCAGTACAGACCATGAAAGCAAATAAATGAATATGTAGTCATGAACGCAGCTGATGTGGATGTCAGCCATTTGGCTAGCCTCCAAATGACGGCAAACATTTAAAACTATATTTAAACTGAATTTGACATTGAGACATACAAATGATGAAAGCAAAGACATTAAAGTGGTCGCTTGTGGTTGTGATTGTGTGACTGCATGATTGATTGATGACCAGGGACAAGCTGGCTAATCTCCAAACAATGCACAACTACTGTTTCACTTGTTACTTCTACTTGTTACTTCTATCTTGCATTTAAAAGCTTAAAGATATATATTTATTTGGCATTAAGACATGCAGATTATGAAAGCCTAAAAAAGCCCGATCAATCGATTAATGTTAAATTGGCCGTCGCAATTTACGACTGATTATGATACATATAATTCCTATATGCTAGCATTCTGCTGAGCCGATTTGCTAAGTAGCATTATTCTAAAAGTGTGTCTAAGAATAATGCATTTCATGTCATTGCCTTATTTAAAACATTGGGGATATTTTAGTTTGAGGTACTGTAAGATGGTGCTGGGACTATTCATTTGTGATAGCACATTTCCATTTGCAATATGTACCTTTAGGTTATACTTAGCAAGTCGTTGTTAATAATGAAAGCAATGACACCAACTTGCTAACTACTACACTTGTAAATGCATCATTCTTAGACATACTTGTAGCTATTTTTAGAAAGTCTAGCGAGGTAAAAACACAAGTGTAAATGAATGTGTGTGAAATGGATCTGTCATCTTAGGGCACCTGTCACGTAATTTGAAGCCATGCCTGAATAAAAAAATAAAAAAAGGCAAATGCAATGTTTTTTATTTGTTTTATTCAATGCCCTTTGGTTACAATATCTTAAAGGGAAACAGTTACTTTAATTACTGAACAGAAAAATACTGTGGAAATGTGAAAATAACATATTTATAAAAATATACTGCTGTATGAGAACATATAGAGAAATATACTGTTGTACTTGCACTGATATGGATGCTCACCTTTTAACTGATTGTTGTAATTCACAGTAAATACAATAGGTGTAATTCAATAGATGTGGACCTACAGTACTGTGCAAAAGTCTTAGGCATCCTATACTTTATTATATATATATATATATATATATATAAATATATACATATATATGTTTATTTTTTTGTGCTAGTATAAAATAACACATTTCAGATTTCCAAATATTCATTTTCCAAAAGATTTAATTTTACAGAGACATTTTTGTATTTAATTTAAAAAAGTAACATATTAATGTAAGCAATTGACTACTTTTTACATAAAACATGATCAAGGCTGTCTGAGAAGCAAGGACCCAAAGTCTGCAGAAGAAGTGGGGCAAGTTCTCCTACATGCTTGGAACAACCTCCCTGCTGATTGTCAGCATTGGCTATCTAAGAGAAGGGATTTGATTCAGTTTTTACCTATTCTGCCAAATGACTAAAATGTAATGGACAATGTATAGTACGTTTATTATTTAGGACCTTTCAATGAATTATTTTTGAAAGAATCTTATCTGTACAGAATGTTCTAAAGGTGCCTAAGACCTGCACAGTACTGTATATTTCAATATAGAGGTCAGGTTTTCATTGGATTCAATGCCAATGGATTTCTACAGATTCCACTGGAGGTTGACCCACCCACAACATAACCGTTGTGTTGTCTTAAGGGCCAAAAATGACCTGCCACTATGTTTAACAGCAGAGAAAACCCCCTAAATGACCTAAATTAGTATCCAGACAATGGGGAGTATACAGAAGGTTAAGACTACACAAGGGTTAATGTAAAGATTCTCGCCAGGAAGTAATCTACTAAGTAACCTCTGTGGACTGAGATGAACTGTGCTGTTTAATGCTGTTGACGTTGCATAACTGTTACATGTGAACTGTCGCATTTGTTTTATGTTTATACTTGGAAAAATAACATAACATAATGAGGAGAACCAACTATTCAGCCCAACACTGCTCCCCTACTGCTTAGTTTACCCAAAAGCTAGACAGTACCTAGCACCGCATCAAGCCTGGTCTTGAAACCCCCCTGAGTTTCTGCCTCCAGTTATAACAACAAGCTCACTACTTTCAACCTTATTCCTTGACTCACCGCCACCTCTTACCGAATCTGGACCTATATCCTATACCCTATGTTGAAAAACGTAGTCTTTATTTTCAGGGTTAACGGCATCACTACACTACGGTCACTCCTCACCCTCCTTGCACTCCAGTGCCACCCGCGACTCCAGATTATCCATCTGCATCTGCAGGCGTTTGAGGGTGAGGTCGCTCTGCCGGGACTTGCGCTTGTAGGCGATGAGCACCATGACGATGATGAGGATGAGCAGGCTCCCCCCGCCGGCGATGCTCACGATGGCCGTGCTGCTCAGGGGGCTGTCCGAGGTGATGTGGACCACGCCCGGAGAGAACTCGATCCCACCCACGCGCGCCTACCGAAGACAATTACAAACATACAGCGTACGAATAACACTTTATGATCGGCAAGGAAGCCTCTTTATTCAACAACCCACATCGGAACAACAAATATTAGGTTTGCTTCTCAGCAATCTCCCTTATAGCTGACTGTCATTTGTTCTGTGCCAGAGAAGACGGTAAACAGTGACAGTAAACTATTTCACCTTGATCCTGAAAGCAGAAGCTGGGTCCTTTTTTTTTAGTTTTTTGTGCTTTTGTCCCATGATGCCGTTCTCACTCACCAGGACCTTGTGCCTCCCTGTGAGGTTAGGCGACTCGCACAGGAGCTGTGTGTCAGAGACCGTTAACGTGCAGGGCTTCTCTCCAATCAGGACGCTGAAATTCAGCTTGCCGTTGGCCCCAGGGGTGGGAGGGAGGAAGTTCCTGCCCTTAAAGCAAAAATATTAAAACCAATCAAACATTTAAAATGAATAGATGTTACCTTTCATGAATCCAGAAGCCGGCATATGTAACAGCGTGTAAATCAACTGAATAAAAATACATGTAAATGGGCACCCACGCAACAACAAAGAGAAAAAAAAAGTTTATAAGTATGCACTGAATATTAATAACTCAGTTGATATAATAAGTAATCTACAGCTCAGCGGGGACTGTTGTACCAGCCTGTCAGTCATCCAGATACCTTCAGTATTATGGGTGAGCCTGGCTTCAGTTCCAGAACTCCAGACACACTCAGCTGCTCGAACACGGGGTTGGGGTAGTACACGAAGCTGGTGGTGTTGAGGGCCAGCACGGACTGCACATCGTCTAGGATGAAGCCAAACTCATCGGGCCGCTCCGGGACCTCCTTCTGCCGGCTCAGGCTGACGGGCAGGGCCGGGGCCTGGCACAGCATGGACGTGGGGCTGAGGACCCGGCATTTCTGCGTGTATGCAAACAGGCACATTCAGGGACAGCCCCGACTGGATCGGAAAAGTGTCTTAACAAGCGCATTAGTCTTAAGATCTTAATATTTTCTTACCCCGTTGGAAAATGAGTCAAACTGACTTAACCTCATTTGCAAATTATTATCTTATTTAGCAAAAAAAGTATCTACAATATAGGGTTAAAGTACTTCTTGAGAATGACGCTTGACCCGAAACACTAACCACATTTTGTCACGGACTGAAAGACACATTTCAACCCTTCAACAACACAGTGTCTGTCCCGGTATTTGACTACTGTAAAACTGCAATTAGTTGCCTGGGTGTTTAAATACACATCAAATGAAAGCCCAACAGTATTATTTTCACTCTTACAAAAGAGAACATCTTAAATTAGATGATCAATATGATTAAGGACTAGGAGTACCCAAGAATAAAATAGTTTGAATGCAATATAATAAATAATTTAATACAATCCCCAGCCTAGGAGTAGCATAGTCATCTAACAACATACTGAGTGTGCCACTGAGTGGCCACAATATTAACTTTCCATACTTCACAGGTACCTATGAAAGACTAAGGCAGCTTTCCTTTTTACCCCTACCTGGGGTTTTTCTCAAAGTGCCCCACTGCTGCTTCACATGAATCTTCTCAGCATACTCGATAGCATCTCATTTGTAATCAACAGCAGAATGTCTCAGTTTCTTCTGCAAGCTAGCTATCATGGTAGCTGCAATGGTGAGGGAAATTAACTGCTTGACTGTTACCACGGTGATGTATTCTCTCTACTGGTGATCATTTGAGATGGGATTATATTTTCATTTTTATGTTTTTGTTCCCGGATATTAAAAGAGACCAGCTCTGGTTAGGGACTTGCCAATAAATAGAAGCTTTACAGTGTTCTACCAGTACAGTAGACTTCTTGCACTTGTTGCTGGTTGATTATGGCTGATCATCTTAATGGGAGGCGCATTGACTGATCACTGTACATAGCTCCCTCTTCTTCTCTACACTGCTCCCTCACCAGCAGTGAAAAGAGTTTACATTTGCTAAGTGGTAACATTTTCTCCGCAAGATATCATTCACAATGAGATGAGATGTCTCAGTTCACATTCACTAGAGATAACTACTGCATCTTAAGTTCACCTTCACAGCGAGATGACGTAAGATCCCCTTCACTTAGTGATAACAATCTGAGTAACACTCACTGGCGAATCCCTTCACAGTCAGTGACAGATATACGACTGCTAAGTGAAAATTACTTTAATTTCAGCTTCACCGTTTGATAAAAATCTAAATGGCCTTCATTGTTAGATAACAAACGATCTAAGTTGACATCGATGGAGAGATAATTGTTCATGTGCACCCGCACTGGGGAGTATCCACTGTATTTTAGTTCACCTTCACTATCAAATACCCAAGTTCACCTTAATTTGCCTCCAAGGTGTGAGCGTTTCCATTTTCTTTATTTTCCTTGCAGGAAAAGAACAGTCAAGACCAGTGACCCCCTGGAGGCGGCATCAGAATCTCTTTGGAGAGGCAGGTGTAGCAGGCAGGGGGCATTGCGATGCCTTTCATGAAGGCTTGACAGGACATTTTAAGTGTGGAATGCACTGCAGTGCCACACACAGACAACCCCCTTTGGAGGCTATACTACCTGTCATTTTAATTGGCTCTTCGTGAAGTCACTGTGTCAAGAATGGCAAATCTGCAGCGACATCAACGGCTATGCGCTACCCTGTACATTATGCAGCTGGTTTGTAATAAAAGAAGGCTGTTAAGGTCCAGCTCGGATAGCCAAGGTGAGAGAGACGTGACTGCATTTTTCACAGCTTCAAATGTCCTTGCAATATCAAGGTTCCTCAAAGTTAAGCTTCGTTTTAATGAATGGGTTTCAACCTTATTAGATTGCTGCTGAGACAGAAACCAACATGGGAAACTGGGTGTGTTATGGATTGGTTTACCAGAGAGCAGATTCAATTCAAAGCTCATTTGAAGAAGGAAGAGTCTGTACCTCCAGTAACAAAACCAGACCAAACCAAACCAAATCAAAGGCCAGATGGTGTATGTGACGGCATCTAAGATCGGAGATAACATTACGGCCCTTTGTCCGAAGCCTTTCAATCTGCTTCAGATCTCCGATCGCTCGGCGAGCCACGCTCCTGTGACTTTCAAAGCTGAAACATGAGATTTCTCTCTAGAAACATCTATGCCCCATGATCCTTTTCAGGGAATGGGGAACAGTGCTGCCTCTGTTACCGTTAGAGACTGGGTTGAGGTTCTTCTGTGTGAGCTAGCCCTCAGTCCAGCAATAGAGCCTGCTAGAGTCTCACCACAGTTATACTTTGGGCTAGTTCTACATTACCCATGGTAATGTGAACTGGATAAATGGCCCAATGGACCAGCTGTCTGCAGGCTCTGTTCGTATGACCACAGTAAGTCACTCTATGGAACAGTTCTTGTCATGTTTAACTTGAAAAACTAACCGATCATGTCTATGACTTCCATGTTAGCATAACCTTAATAAGCTAATATACGGACCAGTATTAGTGTGATGATGTAAGCATAACCTGAAACAGTATATCAGTTCCACCCTGGCCCTGTGAGTATGGCCCCAGAAAGCACATAAGATCTGGTTCTACACTGGTCCATTTGGTTTGAAGGCAGAACATTAACTTATGGCCTCTGCATGAAGTCGGGCCTGTTGTTTGGATATTAGAAAGGTTCTCTATTGGAGCCCGACCTCGGTCTCGTCTTCAGCTGAACCAAACTTACGTTAACCGCCTCCCGACTGTTGTACTTGGCCCTGATCTGGGGGTTCTGAATGATATCCAGATTAGTGCCTGTCACCGTCACCGGGGTGTGCCCACTGCAGGGAAGAGAGGAACAACGAGCGATTTTACTGGCTGTTGCACAAGAGCCTCCTGAGTCTCTGGATTTTGATTGGCCGAGGTCTCTACCTGAAGATGCTCCACTCTGGCTCGAGCTTGAGGATGGTGGGGTCCTCCACGTACTCAAAGCGCAGGTCCTTCTGCAGGTGTGCCTTGTCCACCCTGACCGACACGCTGACGTTTCCGTAGCCGTGTAAGGAGGCGTGCGACCTGCACGTGATCCACTGGCCTCCCCTCCTGTGGGGAACGAGCAGAGAGCAACACATCAAGGCACCTCAAAGCACAGTGTGAACCCTTCCTCTCTGTTAATGCTACTTCAAACCAAATCAAATCAGTTTTATTCGTAAAGCGTTTTTACAGAAACTGTCACAAAGATGCCTTACAGAGTGAGAGAAGTGCAAAAAGGGAAGAAAAAAAAACAGGCCTTAACCCCCAAATAGCAAGCACATGACAAAAAAATCCCGAGAGGGGAGAATAAACCATCAAACGGTGATAATAATAGAGTTATACTGTATAGCACTTTTCACGATCAGAAAGACCTTGAAGTAACAGGACAGCCTAAAGTACTCACAGAAAAGCTATTGAAAAACGACTCAAAAAATGTGCCACGAATGCATAGCCCACCTTCCACATGATGTAATCTCATGCAAGCTTATGATACTTGCAAGTCGTTTAAAAAAATAACATGACACAAACAGCGCTTAAGACACTTAAAATGAACATCGGCCACTGAATTGTGAATGTAACCCCGTGAAACACATTCAAACAGGACAGTTTCTTTTCATGTGGATAAATCAGTACCTTGGTGCCATTGTCAGTGGCATTATTGATTTTGGATCAGAAACACTTCTCAGTCTTAATGTCAATATTGATCATTTCAGGGTCAGTGTATGACCACAGGGAGGAAGGAGGGATTTGTGGTCTGAGCCTCTGTGGGTGGTCTGAGGTCGGTTGTCTGGTCTTACCTGTGGTAGGTGCAGTTCTGCTCCTTAAACATTATAGACACGTTGCTGCCAGCGTCCAGATTGCTACCGGTGATGTTGACGATAGTCCCCCCAGAAACGGGTCCCCGGCTGGGCTTCAGGTGAAGCAGTTTGGGGACCTAACAATGTCAGAGTTTGATCAATACTTCTGATTGGAAACACTGATTAATACACATATATTGGCAAAAGCGAACAGGCCGGGTCATTCGTCATTTCTGCTTCAGGTAGCTTGTTCTGCCTCTTTTCATCTAATTCTTTATTCGATTTCATTCCTTATCGTGACCACGCAGTGGCCCTAGATCTGAGGATGGAACCGTGAAGTCAATGGCAGAAGTGAAATACAGTACAAAAGCAGGAAAATGCCAATTGTGCATAGTGCAGTCATGAAGGGCGAACGGTTCTGCACGCTTATTTATGTGCTGCAGAGGTCAGCTTATCCCTGACTCAGTAGTCACAATAATAGTTTGAGCTGTAAAATCTGACTTTACGGCAACCCAGAAGCACTTTCACTACAGACAGACGACCTGGCAGGCCCAATCCTGGCTCAGGACTACCCACAGCGCCGAATTTACAGTCCTGTCCTGAGACACTGCGCGCTATTTATGTCGAGCAGACTGTAAAGGCATTCAGTTCTCCGCCACGGTGATAACATTCATTGATTTAAAACAGTGGTGTTTATCTGTGTACCAATCTCCACTCATGCCTGTCAGCACAGCCCAGTTAAATATGCTCTCGTTGTTTCCTATTAACAGTTTTTCAAACATGAATTCTGATTTTTGCTAGTGTCTGGAAACATAGTGCTATTTATTCGGCGTTATTAGCTAATTTCAATTATATCAGTGTTTCATGATGTCTGCTGGTGTTTGAGAGCAATTAAAGGTGTTACTCACCACAAAAAAGTAGTACTTGTACGAGGTGGCCATGAACTCTGGCTTGCACTCCCCCACACACACCTGTACACTTCCCGCATACTGGCTCCTCTCAGCTTTACCCATCTCACACACGATCCTGCAGACACACACAAACACACATGCATTAATACACACACTTCATGTGTACAATCCTACAGACTCGCCCTAAACGACTCTCGCAGATGCTGCATCTCTCACACAATGCAAAAAAAAGCTACATTAAAACATGCACAAATCTGTTCTGTAAGATCCCGCCTTATCATTTTTCCATTCTCGTTCACAATTACTAATGTAAAGGCAAAAAGCGGAAAAGGTGAAAAGGTTAAAAACAAGTTCTAATCCAGGTCTTTTGACAGGTGTCAAATACAGAATTATCACAAAATGTTTAAGAAGCTTATCACTAAAGCTACTTGCTGTAAAAACGCAGGATTTTACAGGGGTGCTGAAACAGCTCATCACAGACAGGGCTTATTCGGGAGGTCACATGCATATTAATGAGGATTGCCCATGAACGAATGGCGCGCTACCATACAAAACCTTCACATAATGCATTACAATTCAGAGCAAAGCAGGAGATTATGCATTCTCCAATAAAGCCCTTTCACAGCAGAAATTGCTACGCAGGGAGGATTGGCTCCGGAGCAGTAGACTGCAGAGGTTGACCCGGGAGAAGCAGTGGTACAACCTGTTCTAATCAGTGCGTTTTGCCGTTCTCCTCAGAGCAGCACATTTACATAGGCGAGGCCATAGGATAAAATGCCCTATAACAATAACAAGTAGATCAGGAATGCTGGTGTAATTATTGTGGAGCAGGTCTGGGTCAAATACGTCATTGTTTTGGATTCAAATGCTTTTCTACGCGCGTAATTGATCACGCCTGGTGCAATTGAGCCAACCAAGAGGACCAGAACATTTTTAGCACTTTTTGAGAGTATTTTAGGTTTCAAATACAACAGACAAGCTCAGAAAAAAGCGTAGAAAAGTATTTGAATCCAAAACTGTGACGTATTTGACCCAGGTCTGTTCTGGAGTGACAACAGCATCACAAGCCTTTCAGCTTGCTTTTGACTACATCCTGTTCTGCGATCCTTCTTGCAGCACGACCAAAAACCTGGTTGTGTTCTGGTCATGGCATGTCTGCTCCCTGGTGGTGTTCAGGTTGTAGTCGGTCGCATTACTTACTGCTCAGCTGGGATATAGCCCCATGGCACCGGAGTGCATTCCACATCAGCGACCTTGACGCGGTCCTGGATCTCCCAAAACTCCAAGCCGAGGTTCTCCCCCCAGATGGTCACCAGCGTCCCGCCCTCCCGAGGTCCACGAAGTGGAGTGATCTGGAACGGACCAACGTGGAAACCATCAAAACTCATTACATTACCAAAACTTAACAGAGACTTTTATCAAGAGAGATTTACAGTGCTGTAGACTGTAGAACATCAGTGAGTCTCAGGAATGCAGAACTGCAACAGCATCAAGAGGGCCTAGGAGGTTATTCATAATCGATGAGTGTAAACAAACCAACAATCTGTATTTTGAACAAAGGTAAATACCACCAGGCAGCTACCCTAAGAGCTATACTGTATAATATCACTGCCCTGGCTGCAGCAGGAAGTGCAGTTCACCAGCAGGAAGTCAGAACAGACGTGGGATGTAGCAGACAAGGGGGGGTGGGGGCCACATGCCCATTCATTGCTTTCCATACACATACAGTTTTGAAGGCACAACAGCTGAACTGTCAACAGTACACTTGTTCTTGAGGACCCAGGAGAGATGAATATAAGCAGTTTCGGACACACGTGTGTTTATCTCACCAAGAAGTGGAATGCAAAACACTAACTGACACGTATTAGAACGAGTACTCACAATGTGCTAGGGTTCTAATGCAGATGATTACAGTTTCAACAGCTACCAAATATGTCACTGTTTGTTGCAAGGCTAATCCAGCGCCACTGCAACATGACAGATTGATTGGCCAATGTTTTGTCAGTCTTAGCTTGGTTTTGCAAGAGGATTAAAAGGTGCTGAAGTGCTCCATTTTCCCAATGCAGCACTCTTATTTAAGAGCCCACTGATGACTTGATTAATAAGGCTAAACTTTATGCTTGAACAACTCTTAGTGAGTGCGTGCATATTGCTGGATTTCAGAAAATGGAATATAAATAAATAAATAAATAAATTCACTCGATAAGTGATGTTAATTGAATTTAAGTGAATTTACTTAAAGTGGGGCATTGTACATAACGAGGTGCGTTGTAATCTCAGTTTAGTTTTTATCACAGTGTGTATTAATGGCTGTTCTCGGTGGTACAACCCAAACTGATTAACTCCCATTTAGTGCAACTGTCATGATCTCTCTGAACAGCCCGAGATAACACCGCTCCACTGACCCAGTCGGATCAGGCCCAATCACCGGGCATTGAGCTGACGGGCTCTTTACAGGCAGCCAGAGAAAACTGTGAGCACACAAATCTGCAAGCAGAGGGCTCCATTTTGTTTAAGCATTACTACAACATGCCGCAACAACAATACATAATAGTAACCAAAAATCCATTGCTTTGAGATTCCTGAGCTTAACATACGCAGATATTATAGCTTATTGAGTCGTCATATTTGGAGCTGTCTTCCTGGTGTGTTGTTGCAGCAGGGGTGTAGCTATGAATTCCGGGCCCCCTGTAAGATTGCTCTGGCAGCCTATTCTACTGGACGTTTTGTGGGCCCTCTCCAGCTGTGGTCCTCCCACTCAGGTTGCGGGCCCCTAGAATCATCATCACCTTTCATCCCACAAGCTATGGCGCTGTGTGGTTCCACCGGTCCACATAAAAGCCAGAAATACAGTACACTTACAGATTGCTGCACACAAAGGCAAAGGTGATGTTGTAGGCTTTAGCTAGACAAGATTAGCCTTTTTAAAGGATCCATTACGTTTTTTTAGTGATAAGGTCATCACTGCCTGTCATCACCTCCGGCGATTTCATCGGCACCTTTTGACTCAAGAAGAAATTGGCCTACGCTAGAAACAGAAATAGTGAAATTCAAATGATTGCATGACCATCTATAAATAAAAGGCTAACTTGTGTGGTGAATTTAACAGCATCAGTTCAACACGGAGTCAAAGAGGACTCATTATTTTGGTCACGAGAGGACTGAAATTTTCTCAACATCTATTAGCTACCTAATCAACATTCACCAGCTAATGTGTGAACATACTGTGTGCTTTTTTATTTTATTTTTTGCTCAATTATGGGTTTATTCGCATATGAAATTTGCAGCTGCCGCTGTATTTTGAAGTTAACACCAAGGTAGGAATTTATGGCAGGTTTTCCACAGGAGCAGAGGCACCGGGAGTGGTGAATGTGTCAGTGGCCACTGCGGCGTGCGATGTGGATCTGTTACGAGCTCTTCTGAATGAGGGACAACGGCCACGCTTTCTGCACTGCAAAAAAATGTTGTTTTTTTCTCAAGTAGAAAATATTAGCTTGTTTTAAGTTTCTGTTGGCTGGTCAAGTGAAGAGTCAATATTTTGGCAATATATTTGTCTTATTTTGCAAAATAGTAAAATAAACACAACTTTTTGTCTCAATTTAAGACTAAAATGCTTGTTGAGATTGACATATTTGCTGGTTCTTGTATTGTGGCCTGGGTTTCAGTGCCCAGAGTTAGGTAGGTGAGGTAGCTTTCTCCTCTTTCCCTCGACTGGGAGATGTGGATTAATGTTCACATATTTGCCCCAGGATTATAAGATATGAGAGTACTCACCACCCCCTTTGAGCAATGGCCAAGAACAGTGTGAAAATGCAGTACCCACTCTACTGCATGGCACTGTTTTCAGAGTTAAGAAGCCTGTTGATCTATACGACAACTAGCCCTGGATCAAAAGCTTTGTACTCTATCAGACACCGCAAGTTTGGGGGTTCAATCCGGTTTTAAGATTTTACCGACTGTCTGTTGGTGATGGAATAACCGGGGCAGAGTTGTGTAGTTACATGCCGCTTAATGGCCAATCAGGGTAGGTTTTGACTAAATGATGAGTCATATAAAACACAAGCCTTTTAGTAGTCAGTGACACAGATTCAGCAGAGGGGAAAGCTCTGTGCATCACTGCAGCAGGTCCAGACGTGTCCCCCGTTCACTCACATTAAGACAGATGACAGCGGCATTCATAAACCCTCTCGTTCACCTGAGACCTGTCACAGCAGACTACGCTATTATCGGCTTTGTGAACATCTATTAAGATTCGCCCACTCCTGGATTCATGTGCACGCATGCAGAACCTGTCTGGGTTATAGGAACACACACACACGTGCGTGTGCACAAACACAAACACACACGCATACACACATGCACACACACACACACACACACACACACACACATGCATACATACACACACAAACACATACACACACGCATACACACACACATACACACACACATAAGCGCGATCCCAACAATTTGCCAACTTGCCCAATATTTGACCTGAAATTAAATACCCCCTGGGTTAAAATAAGTATGTAGCACCATATAACAAATATTACATATTTAATATATTGGAGGTACTTCATCATAAATCAACTGGAAAATGTCCTTTAAGAAATTTCCACAAAGCCTGGGTGTGTAGAACAGTCTATTTCCATTTCTGGAAACAACCCAGGAGACATTTTATGAAAGCAAATAAAACAAACTTGATTAGATTTAACAAACAGATATCTGTGTAAGGAGCATAACCAAAACTGCAAATGAAATTTGACATCTAATGCTTCAGTGAGCATCTGTGAGTGTCAATCCGCCCAAAACATCGGGAGCATAAACAACACAAAAAGTCTATTACTGAGCTCATTCAGCTCGACTGCTGTAAAGCGCACAGTGGAGAAGAGTAAAGGGACAGAGACGGAGAGAGAGAAAGAGAGAAAGGTAGAAAGAAAGAGAAAAAGATAAAAGGTAGAGAGAAAGACAGAAAGTAGAGAGAATGAGAGAAGGATTAAGTTTACTAGGACTACACTTACTACTACACACATCAGGTTCAGTTAAACGCTAATGATAATGGCACGCCCAGACCAGCTCTCCCATGGAGGGCAGTAGTGTACGTTGTGCACTTGCACTCCCTGCGTCCTTTATCGAGGGCAAATTGGTCTCGATAAAGGCCTCGCCTCTCCGACTGCTCTGCCCTGCGAGAGAAATGCACAGGGGTGGCCCACAGACAAGAGTCATAAAACATTTGTCCCAGCAGACCTGCGGTACAGCTCTCTCCCACTCCACTGTGCCACAGGGGGGGGATGGAGAGAGAGAGAGAGATACAGATAGAGAGAGAGAAAGGGAGACAGCCAAAGAGAGCGATGAACTGAGACTCATTAAATCCTCACACCTCAAAACCAGCTCCTCGTAGGAGCAACACTGTTAGCCCAGGAGAGACAACCTTTTGTTCCTCTTTGAATGTAACACCCGCGTGTCACTCGCTCGGACCGAAGCTGGAAATGCTTGGTGACATCGAGTGTGAAGACGACGGGTCTCGCTGATAAGCTTTCGCGGCCTTTGTGCCGCGGCACTTCAGGGACCACCTTCGCCGTTACCCTACGAATCGATCCTACCCATTACAGACGGGCTTAAACCCGTCCGACTGGCTGATAAACAGCACTGAATCAAAGGGTGTGAGATGACATTTTTGAACTAGCAGATACTCCAAATCAGAAGATGGGACCAGGGCCACCTTCTCTCATGTGAAAAACAGGACCGTGATTACCGGAACACGTGCTGTCATTCCTGGCGCACGCGGCGAATGCCCGCGGGAGCAGCGGTATGGCCGGCAGCGAGGCGGTTAACGCGCTGCCTTGGCGTCGCACCGCGGCATGCTGGGAGCTGGCTGACTCACGGGACCCTCCCGAGTCTGCGGCGGCCTTGCTGTCATCGCTGAACGAATGGATGTGGAGTCCACAGCCTCCCCGGAGGACGATTCACCGCAGACCGAATCTGCCCGCTTATCCATCTCTGCCAAAATCCCGACACCCGTTCGCCCAAAAAACCTTGCGCTGGGATTAGAGATTCTCGCGGCTGCTCCTCTCCACCACAGCCAGGAACAGGGGAGGGATGAGGAGAGAGTGTGGCTGGGGCGATGAGTGTGTTCCAGGGTGTAAGGGGGTATTATCTGGAGCCAAACCTACAGCAGCACTCTCAGGCATACTATCACCATGCATTGCTATCTTCAATTCTTCAGTACATTCATGGAGTCTCCCAAATCAGCCAATCGGCCAAATGAGATGAGAGCCATAATTGCCTCATGATAAGCAATAGGAGGTGAAATGGGGATGTGTGGTCCTTGATCCATACCTACACTAATGGCGCATAGTTGTGACACAACTATGGCATTAATATCAATATAATGCAACCATATTTTTTAAACCCATGAAAACCCATACAATTGTAGGGAACTTATATACTATAAAGATCTTGGGCTTGTGATAGGTTAGAATGGTTGACAATTGATCACATGACCAGCTTGGAGAGAGCACAGAGCTTTAGACAGTAGGCAGGAGTCAGTCTGAGGTGATAGTCCTGGTATAGTGGCTAGACTGAGCCAATACATGTCAAGAAAAGGGTAGAGATTCAAAAGCAGTCAAATGGGGAAGTGAGGCAGCACAACATGCAGAAAAGAGAGAAAACGTTGCCCTTCATTTTTCTACAATGTCTTGGCAATTTCCTGAATTCAAAACTCTTGGGACTGTATTGTGGGTTCAACGGCAGTGTGTGAGTCTGAGCAGTCTCTCTCTCCATCAGAAGACGTACTCTGATTAGACACGTGACTTTGACAGGCTAATCGCTCGCACGCTTCTTCCCCGGGCGAAGATTTCCGCATCCGACAACGTCACTGCAGCGGAGAACATCCGAACGCAACACAACCGCAGAGATTTACAGCCGCGCGGAAGGCGAACGCGGAAGAGGCGTTTGTCACGGAGCACAAATCGTCCGGTGATGTGAGGTCCGGCCGGGTTTAGTGGCGTCGGCCCGTTATCTTGCCGCCGTGTCATCCCTGTGATCCGCCAGTCTGATCTCTCTCCGCTGGGGAGGGATGCCCACTGTATCCCTCTATCCGTTTTCTATCCACACCTCCATGGCTTCTGACGAGTGGGGGAAAGTCACTTCCCCTACAGCTCAGAGAGGGGATTCCCGCACCGTCACCTTCTCATCCTATATCCTGTACGAGGAGCCATGATGACGGTGGGATGAGCGATGTCCGGTAAGTAAAGGTTTGACAGTCTAACTCCCACACACACAGATACACCTAGGTATATGTATAAAACTGGGGTCATCACATCATGGGTCACTCAAGGTCCAATGACTGCTGGTTTTCCACCCTCCCTTTACCTGGGAGTCAGGTGTGAAGACAGTCTGGCCAGTTGATAATACTTATTACCCAAGAGAAAAGAAAACCAGGGATGGATTCAGATTTGAGTGGCAGAGTTGATGATCCCTGGTACAGTGTGACCGTCAGAACTGCTTAGAAGTGAATGTGCATTTACTGCCCTTTACTTGCTTATCACCCACCTATATCTGTCTCTTACACGACTTACAGTTGAATAATAATAGACTGGGTTTACACTTCACATCTGGAGAGCTGCAGACATACGACGGTGTCCCACCTCAGATTTGAACTTGCAACCTCTTATGGTACGGGAGATGTTTCCTGAAATTACACTACATCACCACCCTGCACATGCATGGCTAGGAGTCTCCACTGCTATAGCCTCTTACACTGACACTCTTAACGTAACTGGAGATCTTACACTTAATAGCTGCTATCGGTCTGTACTCCAGAGCTAATTCAATGCCTAGCGCCTGCTACATAGTCACAAGTTCAATAATGGCATTTAAGTGGAGTGAAAATGCCTAGCAACACTTGCAGTACTTCCCACGTAAATAAACTAAATTATATTCTCACCTGAGTATTTAAAGCATATAATGTGCCTTCAGAAAGTACACACATACTTTCACATTCGCATTCATATTCAAATGTGTGGCTTTACCTGTGTGTGGTAACATTGTCACACTTGAATGTGACAGTCTGCATAGTTACCTGCAGGTAAGAGCATGCGGTCGTTTCTCAAGTGGAGGGGGGCTTACGTCTGTGATTTTGGGGTGGGTGCACTTGCTGTTGGGCCCGGCGTGCTCCAGCCACTGGTTTTCGGGGTGCAGGCAGTGCTGTTTCAGGGTGCAGCGGTTCTCGGCCTTGCACCAGACGCAGCCGAACTGGGGGTTGGCCTTCAGACACAGTCCACAACTCTCCCGCCTGGCGTCGCACTTGTACAGGTGCACTGCGGACACAGGGGTGACACAGGCCAGCACAGGTGAGGAGACAGGTGGGCACACCTCAACCCAGGGGAATGCAGGAGGCTGAACATGGTTCAGCTGAACATAGGGCAACACACAGACACACCACCAGGGATTTAGAAAAGATCTGACATTAAAAATCCTGGGCCAGTTTCACAGACACAGCCTCGTCCTTGATTAAACAGTTTCGAATGGATATTCTCCAAAGAAAACTTAATTTAGTCCAGGACTACGCTTAAGCTGCTTCTGTGAAACTGGCCCCATATTGTTTGAGGGTCACTGTCAGTCAGGGCCCTTGGTATTTACCTAACCCCCACCCCCTTGCGGTGCACCTACACACAAATATGGACAAGATCAGCAGGTAAAAGCTGGGGAATGAGGAAATGCAGGTACTGTAAACAGGTGCCCACAGGTTCCACCAGGATGTGTCAGGACACCAGGATGAAGCACAATGCAAAGTGAACAAGAGTTGGTGTGAGAAGGAGAGAGAGACAACTTTGCAGTTGACCCAGGGGAAAGCTCTCCTCTGATGTGTCTGAACGCTTTCAAACGACAGGAACAGCACAGAGCAACTCTTGGGCTGGAGTAGGATAAACCGGGGAGGATATTCACTGATGTATGGGGAAGAGGAAATCCAGCCATATTAAAAACGACAGCACAGGATGAGGAGGATACAGGACTCCGCATGCGGGGCGACGAGTACACCTGAGCCGTAATCTCAGAGGAGTGTCTTTTCAAGTGCAAAACCCTCTCCTTCCCTCCATTTCTCCTTCTCCATCCTCCCTTCATCCTCATCTGTCTCATTAGCCTCTGAAGTTATGGACAGGTAGTAGACTTCTTTTTATGTTGCCCAAGCATACAAGTTATTGTTACACCAGAGAGGTGTGCAATATTGATGCATATCTCCCTTTTTCACTCCTCCACTTCTCTCTCTTCTTTTTTTCTCTCTCTCCCTCAAAACTGCTGCTTCCTGCTCCTGTTCATCCACTAGCTTAACATTTCCATCACCATGGAAACCAGACAGGCATTTGCTTTTTAATTGCCATTAGATGCTTCTACGATCCATCCATCAAATTATACCCCTAGAGCACTGTTTGCCTGTTTTGCAATGCGAGCTGAAAACGTGTACTTCAAATGGGGGTACACATATTCTCCACCGCTAGCTAAAGTTCTTGTGCACACACACACACATGCATGTGCACAGACACATAAGCTGACATGTGCGAGTCCACACAAACTCATACATATGCATAAGGGGGAAGGCATGTGCACGCACACACACACACACACACACACTTTGATTAATATGCAGTTCAAACAGCTCATGCAGAGTCAGACAAGCTCATGCAATTCTGAATGCCTTTTTGTGTGTGCTTACATGTGTGAGCATATGTTCCCAAAAAGATGTAGAGACCTAAATATTTCATCCTTTGTTTGTCACACTGATTTAATTTCCTCCACTTTTTAAAATGCTGCAAGATTTATTGGCATAAAAAGTCCATCACAAAAAGCAACAGGGTTGCTTTCATATGATTGGATGAAATGGGGGTGTACCCTGTTGGCTGTAACCCCCTTTCCCATGGTGATATGGCCAACCATTCCTCACCCTATCAAACATCTGGTTAAAGTTCCTACAGCACAATCAGAATTCAGGCCAGACCATGGTGTGTGCAACTGCACAGAGAATGGGTGTTTTAGCTAACGGTACCACCAGGGATCCTATCTGACTTTATGATGCCATCTGACACACTGTGTATTATTGTTTTGAATTCTCATTTTTAGTGTCCACAGTTGCCATTGTCACAACATTGCAAATAATACATCAAGGATATTATATGATCCAAAATGGCACGGGCATCCACTAGAGGCACCTAGGAATGCTGCTAACAAGTACCCAGTGTGTTCTAACTGTATGGACAAACAGCTCTTCACCTCAACTGTCACTCAGCTCAGCCGGGAGTGCTCGACCCTCCCTGAGTCGGGGTGAGCAGATACAGCTGCAGGGCATTCTGGGAAGATGTGAGCCTGAGGAAATGGTGGCAGGGTGGAGCTGGGAGTAATGCTGGACTCTCTCTCTCACATGCGCGGTGCGGAACAGAAAACTCTGCGCTGGGAAGAGGCTGAGTGACGCAGCGACAGGCGGGGCGGAAAATCGGGAGACAAGGAGATCCGACCAATCAACGAGGTGAATTCAACGAGGTGATTGGAGGGAGAGAGGGGAAATGAGGAGAGAGAGTCAGAGAGAGTGGGAGAAAGAGAGATACAGAGATAAAACGAGAGTGACTGAGAGAGAGGGAGCAAGGGAGACAGAGCGAAAGGGAGAGAGGGAGAGTGATAGAGCCAGAGTGAGTGAGAGAGGGAGCAAGGGAGCGAGAGTGAATGAGAGAGAGAGGGAGCGAGGGAAAGAGAGCAATAGAGAGAGATGGAGAGAGAGATAGAGCAAGAGATAGCGATAGAGAGAGAGAAAGGGAGAGAGTAATTGAAACAGGAAGAGAGAGTGAGAGAGAGGGAATGAGGGAGAGAGTGATCAAGAGCGACTGAGAGAGGGGGAACAAGGGGGAGAGAATGAGAGAGAGACGGGGAGAGGCTGAGAGAGAGGGAGAGAGATAGAGGGAGAGAGAATGAGAGAGAGATGGGGAGAGGCTGAGAGAGAGGGAGAGAGATAGAGGGAGAGAGAGATGGGGAGAGGCTGAGAGAGGGAGAGAGATAGAGGGAGAGAATGAGAGAGAGACGGGGAGAGGCTGATAGAGAGGGAGAGAGATAGAGGGAGAAAGAGACGGGGAGAGGCTGAGAGAGAGGGAGAGAGATAGAGAGGGAGAGAATGAGAGAGACGGGGAGAGGCTGAGAGAGAGGGAGAGAGATAGAGGGAGAGAGAGACGGGGAGAGACTGAGAGAGAGAGAGAGATAGAGGGAGAGAGAGAGGCAGAGAGAGAGGGAGAGAGATAGAGGGAGAGAGAGAGGGGGAGAGGCTGTGACGTCGGTGGAAAAGATGCTGCAGCAGTGGCAGCACCGTCGGGAGAGGGATACTGTGGGTCCGTTGCCATGGTGACCCACTCCAAAGGAAGGAGGCGGGGGGGTGCTGTGTGCGGGTGTGGGAGCCTCACCTTTGTTGTCGGCCGGGTTGTCAATGCTAAAGTCACCGTTCCAGATAACCATCAGATCCACTGGGAGGCTGCCTGTGTCCTTCCCTTCATAGGAATACTGTCAGACAGAGAGAGAGAGAGAGAAAGAGAGAGAGAGAGAGAGAGAGAGAGAGAGAAGAGAGAGAGGGAGAGAGAGGGAGAGAGAGAGCGGGAGAGGAGAGGAAGGGAGAGAGAGAGAAGAGAGAAGGAGAGGGGGAGAGGGAGGGAGAGAGAGGAGAGAGGGAGAGGAGAGAGAGAGGGAGGGAGAGAGAAAGGAGAGAGGGAGAGGAAAGAGAGTGAGAGAGAGGGGGTGGGAGGGGAGACGTTATCAAACCATTATTGCAACAGCTTCCTTAAAGACACAATGTTTACAGAACAAGCTCCTCACTGTCCTCTGTCATCTCACAAACGTCTGTACTGTAGCCACTCTTCCCAACATGCCCAGTCCTGCTCCCTGTTATCTACCGAACCCCCGAGTCGACTGCATGGAGACGGCTCTCAGAGCTGCCAGCCCCGTAGCACAGCAAACAGAGACGTGAGAAGATCCTTGTGTTTTCACACAGCCATGATTCACCCAGAGAACCTCTCCCCCGCCCGGGGGAACGGCTGCTCCTGCTTCCAGGTGCTGTTGCAGCATGTCCCTCACTGTAGGCTTGACCGCGGTGTCGACAGAGTTTGAAATTTGGACTTGTAGTACGGATATTAAAAGTCACCGCAAATTATTTAGAGAAATCCAATGGGCAATTAATTGCGTAATTATGCAAAGAACTTGAGCTACAGCAATATCAGGTTTGATCCCTCACACATGTCTCTGCATGTGAGACACATTATGTCATGACTTGTGATTTTCCTCATCATACCAAACACCCTTGGGCATATATGGATGGCAGTTACACTGCAGAACTCTCATATACTTACACTCTCAGAAAGGTGCGGAGGAGGTACATTTTTGTTCTTCAAGGAACAATTTTCCTAAATGTACCCTGAAAGGTACACAAATGTTCTATGGATACGAATAATTACATTCTACAAACAATAAAGGTGCAAGAAAATACATTATTTACACCCAATGTTATGCACCTATAGGAAACCACCCCAGTGACAAGCGTTGTGCCTTTAAGGCACGTTTTTGTACCGATTGTGACATTACAGAAACTCTGGCCGGTTTTTTCCTGGCTGATGTGCCTTTAGCTGTCGGAGGGAGCCACACTGACCAAATAATTCTAAAAAATGTTTTACTAAAAATTATTAACAAAAGCAAGGAAATAATAAAAGTATGTTCTGCCCTGTTAATGCTGCTCGGGTTTGAGCAGGTGACAGCGGAGGCTGTCGCTCTGTTTGGGAGGTTATTACAGCAGCAGTTAACAAAACTCTGCCAAAGCAGCTGAGCAGCATATAATTGCACATTACTCTGGGCCAATACACATTTCCTACACAGGGCTCCATTTTACCTCTATTTAAACAGGAAGGCCGACAGAGCACTCTCTGAATGACCTCAACTGCAGTGAGGACCTGAGGAAGGAAAGCGGATAGGGAATGGGTATGGATTGCGTAACCAATTAGACGTAGGGAATCCACTGGGGGGTGTAATGTAAAAGAGGCAGTTTTCGGTGTGAATTTTTTTAATGTTATTTTCCTCTCATTTTCTCCCCAATTTGGAAAGCCCAACGGTATCCTCACGCTGCACCTCCACAGCCGATCGGGAGAGTGTAGACAAGCTTCGCACTCTCCCCTGAAGCATGTAATTACACCAGCTGCTTCTGTTCACACCACAGCCCACGAGCCAAGCTCACACAGACATGAGTTAGAGAAGGCATTTCATGTGCAGCTTTCGCAAACACGCTGTAGGCACCTAACTGACCAATGGGGGTCACTAGAGAGCAATGTGTCTATTGCCATTCATGCCCTGTGAGGCCACTAGCCACAGTTACCACTAGGAGTGTAACCGTTGGGTATGGGATGTTTGGTACAGTACATGCTGCAAACCAAACCGATTTGCTATTTTGCGATTATAACTTTATTGTTTTATTCGTCTATTTGACCAACTCAAAAACAGCCAAATATAGCCAGTAAATTATCCTGCCAGAAACAGGTCGTTTAATTACAAAAACATTAATTATACTTCAAGGATGATGTATACACTTCACAATACTATTTTTAGTCGCATTTGGTACCCAATAGCTGGCAAATATAATACAGTAAATAGCAATGGATTGAACATGTATCTTAATAATAATTTTGTGTATTTCTCTGTTGTCCCTTGACTACTCTAACTGTTCCTGCTTCCATCGCCTCAATCGCCATTACTACCACTGCTACCACCACTTTCAGTTCTGCGA
Organism: Conger conger; assembly: GCF_963514075.1. Lineage (NCBI taxonomy): Eukaryota > Metazoa > Chordata > Actinopteri > Anguilliformes > Congridae > Conger > Conger conger. Next base: position 44,701,144 of record NC_083767.1, read on the forward strand.
CTGCAATACTTACAACATGTACTGGAAATAAGAACAATCAATTTTAATGAAAACACTTTTAATTATGATGCTTTGGCAAGCGGTTTCTTTGGGAAGTCTGTATGTAGTTGCAGTTGTTGGCCTGTCCCATCATCTTCCTTCTCCCTGACGTGCCCGCTCATTGAAAGGCAAGCTGTCAGTAATTATGCACTACACTTCTGGAGCAGTTAAGACTGTGGGGTGCATCACCACACCACTGGTGCTTCAGCTTGATGGTCTATCCAAGATTACAGAAACTCTGATTTCTCATTGTGTGGCATCCTTGTGCAGGGACCCATGCTAATCTCCTGTAGACACATGTGCCATGTAGCTTCTGTGCTATGCTTCAGACTTCTAAGATCTTAAGTATGCCTTTCTCTCTTTCTTTCTTTCCATCTTTCTGTCTCTTTCGCTCTCTCGCTTGCGCACACACACACACACACACATGCAGACACACACACAGACACACACACACGGACACACACAGCGGGAACACCCGGCACTCACAGAGGTGTTCTGGCACTGCACGCTGGAGCTGTTGAACCTCAGGGCGGGGACTCTCTGCTCCTGGCCCTCGATGGTGAGGACACACTCATACCCCCGCTGGCCTGACTGCGGCTGGGGCAGATTCTTGGCTCGCAGGGTGATGGGCTTCACCACGTTCACGGGGACCAGGATCGGCTCGGCCGGAAGCAGCTGGGGACACTCCTGAAACAGGAAAGAGGGCACTGTCTCAGAACCACACACTCCAATAATCTCCATAGACCCCACATAACCAATTAACCCTTTAAAGAGTCGGCCTTTTGGAATGTTTGGCCTTCTGAAATTCAGCGGTCTAGAATTCCATTGCATTCCACAAAATGTCCTCACAATGTTACTGAAATGTTTTGTCAATGTCAATACCCCAGTCGGAAAAAAAACCAGTTCCATATTCCATACATGGTTTGACCAGCTCTGGCTATGTTCTAAAACTGCTGGTAGCTGGTGATTTGAAGCTGGTCATAGCTGGATTTCACACCAGGGATACTACATGGCAGCAACATTGTGAGAAGGTGTTAGCTGGGCAACTACCAGTAGTGATTGTTACATCGGCGTAGATTGTTCAGTTAAGAACATATTTGTGATCTCACATCAATCATAGCATTCATAACAATCACAGCAATCGCAACTGATGGAATCCATAAAGAGTCTCCCATCTCACATACAGCGACTTCCCCCCGGGATCTCAAAGCACTTTACAAAGCAGTGGAGAATTCACCTCCGGCAGCAGATGTCTTCATTAGCATACCGAACGCACACGCGTGACTCACACAGAGCTCGTGTTCGCTCCATACAGAAACACCTCCCCGTCCCCTAAGCACTCTCACCGCCACTTACACTCAACTGACCCAAGCTGGAGTCGGGTTTCAGACTCAAATACTCTCCAACCGTTTCCATTAACACCTGCCCAGTCTAGTCAATTTGGGGGCTGCCGGGCCAAGGCCAATCGCGATGACGGTTGTCGCGAACACTCGCGGCGTTCAAACGCACCCTTAGACCTTCCACTTTACCCCGAACCGGTACTTTAGCGAGCCTCTTACGCCGCCTGACCCCTGATCTGCATTGATTGCTCTGGTGTGATACGCCTGGGCTCTTCTGCCTGACGACAGCGGGTAGTTTAATATGACACTTATCGCCCATCATGAGATCTGAAGGGGAAGGGAGAGCGGGAGCCTATGAGAGCTAATGAGCACCAACCGACAGCAGGGACACTGAAGCTAAAGGGACATTCCAATTGGCAGATACATGTAAGTACAGCCAAGCAGTTCATTTCATCTAAAACAAAAAAAAGTAATTCCTACATGATGGAAAAATAAAAGAGCAAAAATCCAGGCTAACTTTAAAGCACTCACAGCACCGAAGGTTTTATTGCTCAGCCAGATATACAGTGTCACAATCAAAAACCAATGTGAGTGGCAAAGCCAGGCATATTTTTCTGAATAAATGACCCTTTTTGTATGCGATTGGATGACTAGTATACACTTATACATGGGATTGGACGACAAAATCACACTCTCATGAACACGACTGGGCATTAAACGACATCTCGCTGGCAAAGGTGGAAAATCCAAGTTCAGAAAGTAAAAGTCCTCCCAAGTATTTTGTTCCAATCACCTGGACTTACTCATTTGAACAATTATTCAACCAGAAGGTAGAACTAATTAGTGAAAGCAGCTGGCTGAGTTCACGTGGCAGGACTTTTACTCTGTGACCCCGGGACTTTCCACCTCTTCTCACTCGGATGATTAAGGTGCGTCTCATGTGTGCAACTGGACCATTAACATTCAACCCACACTTTACTGGATGCCTGAAGCAGAGTATAAAATAATAACCCAGACAAGCTCTCTGATAAACCCTTGAAGCAGCCCATCAGAGTCTACAGTACACTCAAAGTTTCAAATTAATTATCTGAATTTTCGCCTTGAAAAGTGTTCAAAGTTTATCGTACTCCGTGGAAGACTGAGTCACAGAAGGTAGGGCATCCATTTTGTTCCTTTTGTGGTAAATATGTCTCATTTGTTGTGTTCTGACTGAACAGTCGGTTCTAATATAAAAAGACTTCAAAATGTATTAAAAAGTCATAAGTAGAAGAGGAAGGTAAGAGGAGAATTCTGTATTCTTTAGATAAAGACTAAGTCACAGCATAACAGCTCAGGTGAAATGGCGGTGGGCTCAGGAATTTGTTGAAATGTAATGTTGTACAGAATGACTGGTGGCCTCAGACAGTGGAAATGTATGAGGAGTGACACGAGTAACCGTCTCACTTGTAACCACTTGTTCGTCAGTGCCTGCCTTCGCCTGAACTGCCAGGACAGTGCAAAGACTTGTGACAAAAAAAAATCTGATTGACACAGAGGAAAGCCTCCACGTTTGTGAGATGTCGCTGAGATCCACAAAATGAAAGTTAAAGGCGTACAGAGGTACATCAGAGGTGGCACATTTAATAGGCCCTGATACTTTTCAGCCAAAGGTCACCCACAGCTCAGTATCATAACAAAAACAGGCACACAATGTTTACCCTCAAACCACAGTGGAGGCAGAGGTATATTTTCGCTTGGTCATGTTTTTTGTCAAGGTGACTTGGCTCTTGATTGGATCCTGTTCCTTTTGGTGTTCTGCTGTGACAGGACTACACACTTTTTCTCCCCAATAAACCTTTTTTCCAATAAACCACATCCAATTCAAGAGTTACAAGCTTTAATCAGAAGCAGTATATATTGTAGATTTTGCACTCGAGGGCTGGAGACATAAATACGTATATGGACAGTACTGTATATGAGACATGCTAATATAATGACTGTCCCAGAGTGTAGCAGAGGAATAGGCAGCAGTTTAAAAAAACCTCCCCCCTCAGCAACTGCTGCCTTAAACCCCATTACACGGGGCAATAAACCGCAGCAGTGGGACGTGAAAGGCCTGAGTCTGACCATCTTTCACTCGCTGACAGGGGAAAGGATGGATTTCACATTTCACTCAAAGTCCACCTCACCCTCTATATTTCAGCCACCTGCCCACACGATAAACGCACACACTTACACATACATACCCATCCCATCCCATAAATATGTTTATATCACACACACAGATGGACACACACATACTTACACATACATACCTCTCCAATCCCGTAAATACCTATATATAGACTAACACAAACACACACACACATTCACACCTAGATGCAGTCACCACACACACAAATCCCCCAGCCCACAAACACCATCCATCCCACCACACAGAGAGGCACACATCTATAAACGCATTCACACAGCCACAGGCATAATACAGAAACACGCAGGTGCACACACTCTCACCTGTACACACAACAAAAAACCAACCGCACACATGCACTTTTTGAGATGGGTTAAGGGTTTCAGAAACATAAAACACATACAGAAACATGCAGACGCACACACACTCACCCATGCGCACAAAACCAACCGCACACGTGCAGTTTTTGTGATGAGTTAAGGGTTTCAGAAACATAAAACAAACACAGAAACATGTAGACGCACACACACACTGACCCATACACACACACAAAACCAACTGCACACGTGGAGTTTTTCAGATGAATTAAGGGGTTCCGAAACATAAAACACACTCAGAAACATGCAGACGCGCACACACTCACCCATACACACGCACGCTTTTTGAGATGAGTTAAGGGGTTCCGAAACATAAAACACACTCAGAAACATGCAGATCCGCACACACTCACCCATACAAACACGCACACTTTTTGAGATGAGTTAAGGGATTCAGAAACATAAAACACACTCAGAAACATGCAGACGCGCACACACTCACCCATACACACGCACGCTTTTTGAGATGAGTTAAGGGATTCAGAAACATAAAACACACTCAGAAACATGCAGACGTGCACACACTCACCCATACACACGTACGCTTTTTGAGATGAGTTACGGGGTTCAGAAACATACAGTAAAAGGAGCCCAGTCAGCAGCTGAGGGTGGAGTAGGGTGTAAATCTAGCGCGGGGGACCCCCCCAGGAGCGGCTTGCCTGCCCCGTAAATCCTCCCGCGCGCTGACACCCCCATAACGCACCCATGAGTGCTCAAGGTGCTCGCAGGCCAATCCCGCTCAAAGACCTCCACCAATCACCGCCACCGATTTATCTCTCCATTATGTGGATATAATGTATAAGTGTTTATTGCCCCTGGACTGGATCATAAATAAGGAGGAGGGAGGAAAAAAACAGTCCCCCCCCCCCCACACACACACACTCGTCCCATCTCCTCCACCTTTTATTGACGGATGTTTGGCGCCGGCCGGGCGGGTTTATGTAGGGAGTGATTGACTCCAAGCATAACAACAGCATAATTGAAGGCTGTTTGCCGTATGGAGTCTTCCCAGACAGTGTTGTGCGGGAGGCGTTTCGTCGGTTCAGGTTATTAAAGTCTTTCCAGGGACGGGGAGCTGACACCGCTCTCCTGCGGTGTCAGGCAGAGGGGTCAGTCCCAGCCACACAGGACGGCAACAGTCACGGCGCTGCCTCGGCAGCAGGTTACAGACAAACGCTGAAGTTTCAATCCTCCGTTTTATGAGAAAAAGTCTCCGGAAGTTAAAAAAGTTAACGAAGCTCAGGAAAAAAAAAGCAATAAGTTTAAGTAATATTGCGAGATGAAATTCTTACCCAAAGTGATTTACGAGGGAGACTATTACACTGGACATAATAATCATAAATAAATAATAAATAATAAATAATAAAGCCAGCAACAGTGCAACAAGTAGTGCTAACATGAAATAGCAGATAACTCTAGAAATGAATAAATCTAGACCCTCTGGTCCCTCCTATATCTCGAGGAGACATAACCCATCTCTAACAGTAGACTAGAAGAGCTGGGAAATGCCCAGGTTGCACTTCAGACAGACATTTACTGCACACACATACAGGAATTGCTCTGTTTGTATACGCACAGTAATCCCTCATGCCTCTCCCACCTCATACAAATCCAGCCTGTTCCATTTGGAACGGTGTCAAGACCATCAATGTATTGACGAACAGCACAACCACTGAAAGTGTCAGCTAAAATGAGATGAGTCATACTCTCTATCCCGACAGCTCTGGGAAAGGGAGTGACAAGAGAAGGTGAATTCCACACTTAAGGGAAAATCTTCAGTGACCTTTAACAGGTTGGGAGCTGTTCTGAAGAAATTTGCACCTGTAGCACTTTGACTCATTGTCTGTCCTCAGCGAACAGCGGTGCAAGAAGTGCAGGATGACGGTTTAGATACAACAATTTATCCTCACACTGGGCCAGCGTCCAAGACAGAATTCCTGATGACAACAACACAAAGCTTGTCCGGCTCAAAAGTGCCATGACCATTTCACGTTACAGATTTCTTTTCAGATTCAGCAGATTCAATTTTACAGTCCAGTAACAAAACGTTACTGTAGTACGAATGGAAATTTGCTCTCCCTTAGCTATTGTTGTGAAGAATGAGAGTTATTGATCAACGTCATGATGACAACCCACACTCTACTTGTTTTTCCTATGGTTTTTAATTCTGCAGCCATTTCATGTCAATAAATGCATGTACTCTGGAATGCAATTTACTTGTATTGTCATGTGCAATAAATGTATGTTTTGTGTGTTTTCTAAGTGCTTGCATGTCAGATTTTCTGATCACGACATGGCTGAATAAGATTTATAAATACAATTACTGCATTGTGTATCTGCCATAAGGGAAGATTTTGAATGAACTTGAATGGTTACTTAAAGGACAGGGCTTAGACCGGTGCAGGATTTATGGTTGGGGATAATCTTGTACTGGAATATGGTTTAGGCCTTATGTCACTGAATAAATTCCAGAAATATAACTTCAGGCATCAGCTGCGGTCAGAACTGTAATCTCTTAAACAGCACAACAAAAAACTATTTTGGAAAAGTAAGCTTAGACATACAAAAAAGCAGCGTAAAACCAGAAGTCTTACTGTAGCTAGCTTCCCAGAGCTGTGTATACTGTCCTCTGGTCATTCATGGCTACATTTTTATAATTGGTATCAAGCTCCCAAGCTCTGTATGCCACCACAAAACTAAAATGGGATAGGAAATATATAGGTGCCACTTGACAGAATCTTTGCCTGTTTACTTTTCTAAGCAACTGCATCTGTGTCACAGTCGACTGAAATGGAATTGCAAGAACTGAATTCGAAAGCATAATGAATTGAAGTTTTCAACATGAAATTAAAAGAGAAAATTGGATGCAATGAATAGGCACAGTCCTATAGCACAGCTCAGGCACAGTTCTACAGCACAGTTCTACAGCACAATTCTATAGCACAGTTCTACAGCACAGCTTAAGCAAAGCTCAATAGCATAGCACAGCTCAGGCACAGCTCTATAGCACAGATTAAGCATAGCTCTACAGCACATCTTAAGCACAGCTCTATAGCACAGCTTAAGCACAGCTCTAGAGCACAACTTGAGCACAGTTCTAGAACACAACTTAAGCACAGCTCAATAGCATAGCACAGCTGAGGCACAGCTCTATAGCACAACTTAAGCACAGTTCTACAGCACAGCTGAGGCACAGCTCTATAGCTATAGCTCTATAGCTTAGGCTGAAGAGAAACACACAGCCCATTACTCAAACACAGCCATGGTCAAAGACAAGGCCAAAATATTTCCCATAAACTGATCATAATTTTCATTACTGTAATTCAGTTTGGCAATACCGAGAAACAGGCAATACGAGATCTAAGAGACTCATCCTTTTACTGCAAGATGAAAAGCCGGAAAATCAGCCAGGCCTGATGAAAAATATGAAAAGTGACTTTGTGCCGTGGAGCTGAAAGCTGCGGACTGATGAAAAAGGGGATGCGTGCTCGGTACTGACAGAAGTCTCCAGTCCTTCATTTGTTTTTCTGTTTTTCTGCTGTCGGTATCCTCTGCCGTTACGGTAGATTCTGCATTCTGCCTGTACGTTTCACTCAGGAAGAATCCACTTCATACCGAACACGCACTTCTATACGCCTCTATTTTTAGGGTAAAGCGAAGACTACGTCAGAATCTCGGCCGCACAGTATAGATGGAAGCAATCTGACAGCCAGCGCACTAAATCTCACATTAACATACGGAGTGTAGATTGTAGACTGAAACTCGTTCCATCTCTGACAGTTTTTTTATTAGCAGAATAAAAGGCGAGTGTAAATCCAAGATGGGGTACTGGCCTGTGCGTAAATCTAAGATGGGGTACTGGCCTGTGTGTAACCCCCGGGTGCTGATGGGGATTGATAAGTGTGATTGATAAGTGTGATTGATACCGTTATGTGAGGGATGTTTTTATCTCCTCCTCTCCCGTTTGAAATGCTTCTGATTACCACCCCCCTTCCCACCCCGGGTAGTCAGTCAGGAAGACAGCAAGCCTGTCTGTGTGTCTTAATCTGCTGCTCTCCCACAGGGCAACACACCTCACGCACACACTCAAACAGAAAAACACAGACATACACACACACCCACACTCACCCACACACATGCATACGCAACACAGGCATACGTACCTACACAAACACACACACACACACACATGTAAATACACACACATACCTGTATACGCACATACAAATACAGCCATATATACAAACACGCACACACACACACACACACACACACACACAAACACACCCACACACACACACACACACAAACACACCCGCACACACACACACACACACACACGCACATGCAAACACACACATACCTGTATACACACATACACATACAGCCATATACACACATGCACACACATACAGCCATATACACAAACACACACACACACGCACACACACACACTCTGAAAGCTGCACTGTGGGGGCTACAGGACACGCTGCACAGTGAGGTCAGGGCTGAGCGACGTAGCAGGACACAGCGCTGGCCCAAACCTTTATTACGGGTGAGCACGCTCATGTCTCAGCATGACGTCTGTGAACACGAACAATAGAGGGTGTCTTGGCATGATGAAATTAATATCCACATATTGTGGTTCGCCCTTCAAACAGCAGTGCTGGTCTCTGCCTGCACAAAACACCCTCCAATTGAGCCGGTGCCCAGAATCACATGTTTACCACAGACAGACTATAGTCAGAACATCTGAAGATGAATCAAATGTAATTATCGCTAATGTTTACTACCGAAATCGTGCTCCTTCCTTGTTATCACCTGGTTTCGGTCAAAATCAATGGGAGCAGGACGGGATAATTAGCTGCCGTAGACACGGCAAGAAAAAAAGGAAAAACAAAAAAGAAAACAATTAAAAGATTCTGGCAGAAGCGGTGGGTTGTCGGTAAATCTGACAAGGGAGAGCAGCCGTAATTATTGCTGTCTGACGGCTGCATTTGTGCTCAGTGTTTAGTCCTGGTTTCAGGGCGACACTCTCCACCTGAATTTTGTTTCAGGTTCGTGGCAACTCCAGGCCTTTCTTTGATTCTCTTTCTCCCTCTCTCTCTCTCTCTCTCTCTCTCTCTCTCACACACACACACTTTCTGCCTCTCTCACCATTCTTCTGTCTGTCTGTCAGATAATCTCTTATACTCTCAAACTCCCTCCCCGTGTTCCCTTAACGGCGCATACACTGTGTCTAGGGTCTGGGGAGTCGTAGTGACATGGGGACTGAATTAACAACATTGTTGTCGCCATTCCCAGCCCAACTGCTTTACACCTGGTGTGCCAATTAGTGGTGTCAATTACGAACCTTAAAGGACAAGACTACCTCATCAACCTGTCACTCTCCACCACACAGAGTCCCAGGCTTACTCCAGACATTTCTTCAGGGATTACACAGGGGTAAAGGCCCAAAGAGACACCAAAGAACACTGTAAACGCTTCAAAATGTAACGAAAAACAATGACATTGAGGGTAATTTCTGTGTGTGAGTCATCATCCTACAATAAAACAGGAGGGTTAGTTTGACCCAAATGGTGTTCATCTCAGATGCACAGACAATGCTCCATCCAGGCAGAACCTGTCTCCTAAAGCCCTCTCCCAGTAAATCATGAAAAAGGCCCATAATGCGGATTATTTGGATCACTCTCAACAATCCCTTAATTGGAAAAATAAACGGAATTCATCCACAAAAGGTCACTTTAAAAGGTCATTTCATTTGTCTGAGCAAAGTTGACTTATCATTATCTTCTCTGAGGATTGTGGGTAAACAGCCAAACTCATTAATTCCGAGCAACACAGAGTATACAGACAAAGCGCGATTCGTGGTTTGAGAGGTTAATTAAATCCAAATTAAACTCATTAGGCAAATGAAACACCTGCCTAGAAACAACAGTCAAACAGAAATATGTAGAAATATGTCATTAACAGGGGCTCATATTAAAACCCATCTTTATTCTGTGGTTGTTGGGCACACAATGGATAATTCCAATATTAACCTGGTCAATACGGGGCTGATATGCAGATGGTCGACAGAATAGCAAACACTGCTGGCCTTAGCAGCAGCCAGCGAGGGGCAGACTTAATAACTTCTAACGTTAACCATTCACTGCTCTGTATGGTGCTGGCAGTGGGCACTGTATGAAGTAGGGTATTTCTGGTGAAGCAGACTGAGAGACCTTCCCGTTCATCAGTACCGGTTTCTAACAGAAATCAGTGGGGGGGCGGGGAGTGGTATTCACACACCCCCCCCAGGGGCTGGATTAAACCCAAACTCCCAGCCCTCTAATGAGACACCACCCCCTCCCTCCTTGGTGGAGCAAAGAGTTCCCATGGGAAGGTGGTAGATATACAAAAAGAGCTGTCTGTTTCCTCTTGTCTGGCAGAGATCAGTCAGTCAGGTTTGTGAAAATGCTTAATGTCAACGGAAGAACGTTTCTAAGGTCGAAAGGAGATATAGTGTGCTCTCTCAGTGTACTCTATCAGGATTGATACTGTAACAGTGCGGACTTGACTGAACTGGACCGGAGCCAGCCATACTGGTAATTAAGATGGGGAGGGGCAATTTCTTATTCAGGGTAAAAAGAACAATATCAGGTTTCCACAAAACACCAGATGGCTTGCGCTTTTGCCAGAGAGCAAGACTAAGCAGAGACACTTAAGAAGGGCACGTACCAAAGCTACATAATATCTGTGATACAAAGGTGCATCTGAGATGGAATAATAATAAGGAAACACGCTGTAGCTACTGCAAGACCCAGTCGAAAATGACACAATGTCAAAATCTGTGACCCAACCAATCTAGTGAGAACACTAACCTCAGGCTGCTTGACCCAGCCCTCCTGGAACGAACAGGTTCTGGGGTCGTGGGTGCAGACGTGCCTGTACTTACACCAGTGACACTGATAGGGACTGCTCACACAGGACAGACACCTGAGAGAGAGACAGAGGCAAAGACAGGGAGAGAGAGAGATACAGAGACAGAGAGAGAGTGAGAGAGAGAATGGGAGCAGGAGAATAAGAATACAAGGTGTACAAGGACAAACTACGCCACAAAGCATCACTTTTACTGTGGTTTGGATTCAGACTACTAAGTGTGAATACTGAGTCACACTGTAGATGATGATAATGTTAATTATGGAGAATGACAAACGACTACCTTTATTCTAAAAGAGCTGATGAATCATTCATTCATTCATTAATTCACTCATTTAACCCGACCATGTAAGTCAGCGGGGAAAGTAACAATAATGCAGGTTAGGCAATAACATCAAGTGATGAGAGATAATGATGTACATAATGCCAGGGCATTAATTACAGAAATGAACAATTTTACTTTATTGTTTGTTACAACAGGTGAAACAAGTCATGCTGCAGAAAGTTGAACCAATATTTTACCGTGGGAAACCTATTGTCCAACATAATTACAGCCTTGATTAAGTACTGTGGAACACCCAAAAGTATACATACAGTACAGGAACAAGACAGATAATTTAATTTGCTTAAATTAGCTTAGGGCACTCTCAACACAGCCACATGTTTTAAACAAAGTAAGGAAAACAATTCAATTTTATAATAAAGTTTTTTTATTCACATGCCATATTCTTCTACATATGCCTTAGATGTTTGAGGACAGCTATCGGTGGTTCATAATGTTATGCTATGAGCGCATAGCGTGTAGATGTGTGTGGGGGTACAGGCGTGGACGGGGGACACTCACGACTTGTGCACACTGCAGTTGTAGAAGACGAAGCTGGTGTTGACGAAAGCCAGGCCGGTCTCCTTGGATTTGAGATAGAGCTGAACGATCTGATGGTCTCCTGGAGGGGTGAGGAAACAGAGAGGACCACATCAAAAGGAGAGAAAAACTCATTCCCTGCTCCGGCAGTGACACCCCCGCTGAGAGGTGCATGCTGGGAGCATCCTGGCCGGTCTCCGTGACAGCCATTTCACAGAGAGCCTCACAACCCTGGCACAGGGGGAGTCAGGGAAAAGAGAGAACTGCCAATCAAACATCTCAGCCAATCAGATAATATCACAGCAAATACTAATCGCAATCACAAATCTCATATCACAAATACAAATATGATGAAATATGGGAACACAACACCATAATATTAAGAAATCATACTAAGCATTGAAACATCATTAAGGTCACATTCTGGAGTTTATTTTATTTCAGTATTAGTGTTTGTTTTCATTTGACCCACTTTAGTGTGGATTTAAGCACATTTTAGATAATAAAGTTCATGATAACCTGTGGGCTTTATAACCATAGTGGCTGTACAGAAGAACACAAAAGAACGCATTTATTCATAATTATGAAAACAAATATCTGTTTTATATGGTGCCAGTACTTATTCCCTTGACTGGAGTAGTCTCAAGTTACATGTTCGTATTTCGAATCAGGTATTGTGCACACATACAACCTGTGAAGGCACGATTCTACTGCACAAGCTGCTTCGGAGTTACTTTAAATCTTTTTGGTTTGTTTGTTTTAGACCACAAACACACAAAGGTACCAGCCAATGTAAACCCTGAAGGTCATCAGAAGAACTGTTATCTAAAAAAATCCATCATCACACACAAAACCTGTCTGGGACAACAACAAGCGTACAGTAAAACTGAAATAATATTAAAAAATCTCAAGGACGTCAACTATTCCCTTAAGAAATGCAAATAATATTAAGAAATAAATGATTTGTAGAAATCATAAATACAGAATTCCCTGGCTCTATGAAGTGTATCGAGGAGTTGAGATCCAGACTTTCTTCGCTAATAGCAAATAAATATTAAATGATAAAAATCGAAGCCACACGTGGCTCCCTGGTATTCTGTGGGGACCTTAACATCACGCTGAGAGCCCACTCCACCGGGTCTGGCGCTATGTTTGTCATTAGCCATGATTGAGCATGAGAGTGACGCTGCTCGGTGCACTCCCCAGAGAAAAACCGTCCTTTAACCGCGCGTGAAACAATGGCGTGTTATTTCACACTCTCCGCCGAGATGAAAAACATTTCCACCGGAGTCTTTCAAAGTCTCTTTGAAATATGAGATAAAAAAAATAAAAAAATAAAAAAATAATCTCTATGAGTTAATCGAAATGTGGCACAAAAGAGGGTCCTTCAGTGTCCTATTGTCTGAGCTAATGAAGAATCTCATGTTTAATTCAACAGGGTGTACACGGGCATCTCACCGCTCAAAGAGCTCTCTCTTTCTCCCCGTCTCCCTCTCCCTCTGTACCTCGGAGAGATTCATGTATCAATCACAGAGAACTGGCTTCGACAATGGCTGTAACTACATTAGTCTGTGTAAGTGTTGCCAGGGTGCCTGATGTCATCGTCCCAACTGGGCCAGTCAGACCCCCTGGTGCTTTCTGCAAGGTGTAACCAGAGAGGAACAGCAGAGAGAGGTCCAACCTAGAGGCTGGACTGTTCCACACTTTAATCGGCTTAAGCGGACCTCGGTTTTTTAAAATGGGTCCCCGTGGGAAAGTTTCTTATGATGAGCTGTTGCTCTGTACTTTTTCCAGTCCATTTTTGGTTTGGGTCATTGGGTCAGCCTAGGTTGTTAGGTATGAAATAGAAGGTTGTTTTGGGTGAAATATAGCATTACACATTTATTTTGCAGTTGTCCATAATCGCACATGCGCAGTGTCCGGAAATTCATAATCGCAGAATGCCTTCTATCAGCGAATGATGTAACTACAGTAGAGCAGCCTGCTATAGGAGCTGATAGATGAGACTGCCATCTTTCTTCCTTTAGCGTCTTTGGCGTAACTTAACGTGTCACTGGGGCAGAGTGTGTATCACAGAAGGATCCGTCTTCTTACGGTACACCGGGAGAAATGCACAGATGAGCATCTCAGCAAACACCAATCTCAGAGCATTTCTGTCAGGCTGTCAGAATGTGCCATTGTTGATACAGCTTCACAGAGATATTGTGAACGTATGGGGTGTGTTTTTGTGGAGATGGCAGCGGTAAATGAGGTACAAAAAAGAAAAGAAAATGCTGGGAGGAGTGGAGGGAAGACTGAGTCACGAGTTTCACCTCCTGTCTCTCTGACGGCACTACACCAGAGACCCATTACAGACTCCAAGGAAGCCATGGAGACAGAAAGAGCCGGAAAAAGAAGACTAGATATGTTTCTGTTGCAATTTTCTATTGTTTGTGGCAATCAGGCAGACTTCAGGCAACCTGAGTCTTAATGAAAAAAGCAGGAAGCAGATCATGCTTGTCAGTCGCTATTTGTGTGCGTGCGCATGTGTGTGAGAGTGTGTTTTTGTGTACGTGCGTGTGTGTGAGAGTGTGTGTTTGTGTACGTGCGTGTGTGTGTGTGAGAGTGTGTGTTTGTGTGTGTGTCTGTGTGAGAGTTTGTGTTTGTGTGCGTGCGCATGTGTGTGAGAGTGTGTGTTTGTGTATGTGTGTGTGTGTGTGAGGGTGTGTGTTTGTGTGTGTGTGTGTCTGTGTGAGTACACTAGAGCTGGGTTTGAGTGCCCACATGGCCTTGTGAAATTGCTGTGCGTATGCATGGCCTGTAGACCTCAGCAGGTTTTTCAGACCCGTAATTTTGTGCTGACCTTACTTTCCACTGTAAGCACTAAGGGTATTATTATTAATGCAGGGATTTATGGTTATAAATCGCTGCATGCCTACGGAAGCTTGTTACCCTGAGTAACCTCACACGCTCTACGGTTTGCCACTTCAATGAGAAGCGTCTGTACCAGGAGATACGAGTGCATTTGCTCTTTCTTCCTCTGTGTTCTTTTGATTCATATGCATTTAAGCTCTGATAGTTTTATAAATAGGTGGAATAGATTTTTATGGGACTCCGAGCCTCAAATGAACAATTGTACAAATATTTGAATGTAAACGAACAGCAAGATAATTTCTCTCTGACGGAGAGCAAGGTAATGTTCTCCCTGTTTCCATCTCAGCACCGGGTCCACATTATCTCTTCGCAGAGACAACTCCACATGATGAAAAATTACCATCCTTCAAGTGTGAGCACTCTTCAATTATACCGGGGCTAACCAACCACGTCGGGGAAGAGGGGAGGGATCCGCCTCTTCTGAAATCTCTCTTTCCTTATCTCTGGGAGAGAGTGAATGCCATCAGAACCGTTTTTCAGCCTCAGTAGGTGCAGTGTTGAGACTATGCCGTCATCAGCCGCGAGGATTTGCTCGTTGCTCCCATTTCCTCTCCCCTCTGGCTCAACCTGAGATCTGGCTTGCACATCCACCCCCAGCCTTGTGGTGGCGCTCTTCTGAGCCAGGAGAACACACTCCAATCCCAGATCATTACTCAATCATAGAACGTCTGCCGTGACAAAATGTCAAGAGCAAGGAGGGTTGAGGCTGCTTCAGTCTGTCTTCTACAGAGAAAGGATTACTTTCTATCAACACCATACACCAGGGCTCCCCAACCCTGTTCCAGGAGATCTAGAGTTGTGTAGATTTCACTTCAACCTGTATTTGGCACACTGGAATCTACTAATCAGCAGCGGAATGAGATCGCTGTTCAATGATGGTGTGCTATTTCAGGGTTAGAGTGAAAAACTACAGAGCGGTAGATCTCAGAGAACAGGTTTGGGTGGCCCTGTCTTACTCCTTACTCTGGAGTATGATTTACCTAAAACTGAATTATTAAGAATTGCCTCTATTATCTTAAATGCTATTAATGAGGTCTTATCCCAGCCCTGGGCAAAAATCCCTCAACAGTTTTCAGTGGAACTTGACTACATCCATATTTAATCCGAAAAGGAGTGAAGATAAAGGTAACTACTCTCAAAAATATAAATAGAAAATCTACTTATTCTATGGTTCTCGGTGGTTATTCTTTCAGCATGTACGGAAGTCTAAGACCTTGGCTGGAATGTGTCCTAGGGAGCATAGAGCAGAACACAGTACGCTCCCTACCTTTGTCGAAGATGATCCGAGGGACCTCCTTCTCAGCAGGAGAGGTGCACCTGATCTGGTTCCCCTCCACCAGCCCGTCCATCTCAGCCAGGTCCTCGAAGGTGCAGTTCACTCCCGCGGAAAGCTCCGGAACATTGTGGGCTTCAAGGACCAGCTGGAATCAGACATGTAGAACAGTCAAACCTTCTGAATGCTATTGGAATAGAAATGCTAAATACTGTGTGTGTGTGTGTGTGTGTGTGTGTGTGTGTGTGTGTGTGCAATCAAGGGAATGACAGCATCAACATACACCACACATATGATCTCATGTATCACAGTGCTTGTGAAATTTTGTACAGGTAGTGCATGTGTCATCTGGACAGGCTATGTGTTTTGACCTTAGTGTCACCAAACATGTGGAGACCTGCTAACACTGTAATATTTCCTCCTGTCAATCACAGTACTGTATTTTATCTTTATACCTTGTACTCTAATTGTATTATTTCTCACCAACTAGTGTTACCTATATTTAAATGCAATAGTTGCACTTAAAGTGCTCAGGCGCAGATATTCTGAAATGGCAGAGATCTAGCACCTCCCTGAATGGCATTACAACAAGAAACCTGTTTGAATTAAGGCTATTCTTGAGCAGAAGACAAACAGTCAGTGATGTGGCAAAAAGGCAGACGACATTCGTGATAGAAAGCAGCGGCCCTGCATTCCGTTGATTTCGCCGTCCAGAGCTCCGCATCTGTGATAAAACACCGAACCCACTTTGCCGTAAGAGGCAACTGAGCCTGACTGTTTTTATATTGCTTTTTAATGAAAGTGGGCACAGCTGATACCGAGTTTCCCATTAAAGCCAAAGATGCAAAAACTCGCCTTCTTGACTCAATTTCATTTATTTTCCCCCCTCCTCGTAGGCGGAATACGAGGAGAATTTCTTGAATTACATTTTGCCAGTCGTCTGGGAACCAAGCAAGACTCCATGAATATGAAAATAACCTTGTCCGTATCAGCTGAAGCACTCAAAAAATGAAATACAATCTCACATACTTCCATAATACTAATAATCTGACACACTTTAAATCTCATCAAGTATTTTTTAGGCACGATGCACTGTCAGAACTCAGTGTTTTATTTACAAATTGATGAAATACTTAGAATGTGAAATGTTTCCTCCTATCATTTCAATTCAGCACCACAGTAACTTATGAAAGCATAAAATCCACTGGCAACTTTCCAGTATTTTTCCCACAGTTTTTTTATTACCCTGAAGGCCACAGTGAATACTAAATAAAACAGCTCATTGTCAGGTGTCCACCGACAACAGAAGGCTGTGAAACACGGGCACAAAAGGCTGAGCATCTCACCTTCTGTACTATATCACCTAAAAAAGGCCACTGTGACTGGAAAGTGGACAACATTTCATGTGCAGCAATACATGCTTTGTCATAGCTGAAAGGTAGCTTCTTTAAGGCAGTTCCCAGCAAATGAGAACACCGAAAGTATCCAGTAATGAATGCCATTATTAGTACCTAGTTATCAAATTTCATAACTGTACATTGTAGACATGTGATTTTAAAAGGAATTGTACAGGGCGTAAGATGATGGGACGGTAAACTGCATTGGTGGATAAATACGGCAAAAACAATCTTGCATGAGCTTCTTCAGGCTGTTGAAATTATTCAATGGACAGTGTGGATTGTCTGGTGTAGTTTATTAAAATTATACTGAGCATTACTTTTGCAGTTAGTAAGCTGTCTTAGCAAGCTCCATATTAGACTAGAACAGTGCCCACTAAATGATTACTTGGCACTCGATATAGTATATTGATCCTACAGAAAGCTAGTGCCCAAGCATTTTCCAGTTACGTTCACCTGCTTCACACCACATGCTGCGGGACTCTCACATAATCTATGGTAAAATATGGCTTCGATTTGACATGAATGAATAAAATTATTCTTCAACTTCACATTTATCACTGTGGGGCCTCGTATTTCTTAGTTTTAAACCCATTCATTAGATTCATTATGGCAGACCTATCAGTGCCCAAATAAAACAGGGATACAGGACAGGCATAAACCACAGTAAACAACAGATGATAGGCATTAAAAATAATTCCTTTCCTATAAAACCCCTAACGTGACGATGACTGATAGTCAAGGCAATCTCAAAACCCAAGTGTGTCACGCAGAGAGAGAGCTTTGGAGATTTGGCTTATTTTTCCAAACAAATATTTAATAATAAAAAGGTCAAGGCCTGTCTGCCTGCCATGCTGTCTGGCTGTCTGAAAACATTCAGCAGCTGATTAGATTTCAGATGTGTTGCGTGCCATAGAGTAATTCCTGCTTTAAATGTGAAAAATACACACACACACACACACACACAAGAACACAAACACAAACACACACACCTTCCGAATGTTCTACCTATTCTCATATATGCACATACAATGTGCCACATCTTCCAAAACCCTGTACCAACCTTAGAAATGTTCCCATATTACAGTATATTATAAGAATTAGAAAAAAATGTATTTAGGCAAACAGCGTCATAATAACAAATAATTCATGAGACCTCAGAGAGGACTGAATGTGTACAGTAATCAGCCTGGGTGTCTGTGGGTGATACAGGTTTATTATGGGCTAAAGATGGTGGCTGTGGTGTACTCTGATGGATCCGGATGGAGAACAACTCTAAAGAGATAGACCACAGAGCCAGTTCTGATAGGCACTGCTCTGTCCTGTCTCCACAGTCACATAATTCCCAGGACCTTTGACCTCTGGAACAATATGTAATAGCACCACTTGTGGGGAGATGGAGGTGGCTACTGAAAAGGAGGCCTGGTTGCTCCTCATAGTTTTGGCACTCTATTGAGGGGGCGACATGGCTCATGCAGTAAGAGCAGTCGTCTGGCAGTCGGAGGGTTGCCGGTTCGATCCCCCGCCCGGGCTGTGTCGAAGTGTCCCTGAGTTAACACCTAACCCCCAAATGCTCCTGACAAACTGGTCGGCGCCTTGCATGGCAGCCAATCGCTGTTGGTGTGTGAGTGTGTATATGAATGGGTGAATGAGAAGCATCAATTGTACAGTGCTTTGGATAAAGGCGCAATATAAATGCCAACCATTTACCATATTAAAGCTGAGAAGGTGCTACCACCAAACAATCCTTTCATTTCCACCACCATTTTCTTCCATATATAAACCTGGCTTTTGGTACATGCACATGCTCCATTGTTTTTCCTCTCCTGTCTCCCCATCTCCGTGCTCTCTCCGTCATTCTTCACTCCTCTATGTCCTACTCATCTCTCCAACCCTCCATCTCTGTCTTCATTTCACGCTGGGAAGGCTTGTGTCAGTCTACCATGACTCCGTGCCTCTTTACAATGTGCTGAGAGGCAGGGAATTGAGATTGTTCAATAATAAGACCATAATACAAACCTCTACAGTGTCCACACCATGATCATAAAACCACAATCTGAAATCACTGACCATTGGAGAGACTATTACAGTTCCACAGGCTTGGTTTTCATTCATAAAATGAATTTATTCTCACGGTGGCTGCCCACAATGGGCCTACTACAGACTCATCAGGAGAACCCTAGCCTTTTCACCAGGTACTATAAAATTAAGGGCTGGACAGTGGTTTACAGACTTGCTTTTGTCTCTAAAGGGAGTCCTTCATGTGTAATAAGGTTTAATACTAAGATGGGAAAACTGTTAGAGATACAGAAGGTGAGGTCTTGGCAGAATGGTTTGTGTTCTTCCATTACACTGGGTAGTGTAAACCTCTGCTTGTTTTCTGTGTGTAACACATATGGCCTGGTTATGGCACAAAGGGCCAGTTCCACAGACACTCTAACTAACCCTCGACTAGGTTTAATTTCAAATAGAGATTAACCATATAAAACGCATGTTAGTCTAGGACTAAGCTTAATCTGTGTCTGTGAACCTGTGAACCAAAACGTTTCAAAACTGAAAGGTTGTGAACCAAAACTGAAACATATTGTATCAACAAGCATCCGAGTCACAGAATGAACACTTCTTAAAATAAATGTATAAATGGCATGTATAAATGTATAAATGGCTTAAGAATGATCGTCACACTCACCATGACACTGTACTGAGACACAGAGATGTTGTTGGGGTGGACGCTGAGACGGACACATTGCTTGATATCCGAGGCAAACCTCCTGGGTTCAGAGGAGCGTTCACACTTCTCCTTCCTGGTGCACCTGCAGGAGGAGATACAGAGAAGCTGTCACCTGAGAGTCTGCCATTATTCTCACGCCTGTAAGGGCACCTACCTGCACCTGATTGCCCGTCTTGACATTCTAACACCTACTGTACTGTAACAGCATAAAATGGCCGACCACCTGCGTGAAAGTGGATACATGTCTGTCCTGTAATGCCAGGAACGGATACACCTGTCACCTGTGCTTTTATTGTTACCTGAGTGAACAGGTACAGCACAAGCTTTTATCTCAGTGAAGGTAACACTAAGTATACTAAGGCAAGTACTGTTATTTGAGGGAAGGTGAGGAGATACAAACTGTTACCTAATGAACGTGTGGCAGGTACATGCTATTACCTAGGTAAAGGTTAAACAGGTCAACAGTGGTACCTGAATAAAATAAAACAGACATGTGCTCAGTTTTAAATAGGGAAAGTCAGACAGGTATTAACTGTTGTCTACTTTGTTACCTGGGCAAAGTGAGGCAGCTACTAGCTTGTTATCTTTGTGAATGTCAGACAGATACACACTGATACCTATGAAAAAAATATTTTATGTTACGTAAATTAGATTTCTTTTCCCCTTGCGACAGCACCCCGGATTCACGGAAAATAACGGCTCTTCCCCTGCTCTAGCTGAAACAATGAGGGCAGTATTGGGTGGGAACTGAAGCAACATGTTGTGAGCTGAGACAGGGCGCTCCTTTGTGTGCAATTAAATGGGAAATTCGGTCTGCCTCCAGCACAGGTGGGAAGACGAGTGGAGCGATTCTTTGGCTTACTAATCCATCGCCAGGTGGTCTAATCCTTTACACGGCATTACATTAAAGTTTGCAGTGTGGTGCAATGGTCAGGGAACACAATCTGTTACCAGAATGTGCAGGTTTGGATGGCAGGGGTCTATAATGCCATTGAGTCCTTTCCCAAAAATACTTCATCTAAATTTCTCCACTAGCCAAATGTGCATGAAAGGAACAAAGGTACTGTAGAATGGGTAACACTTTACAGTTCCAGTCTCTCCAACACAATGTGACCTTTGGACTACTGACTGATCCACAAAGCTTCTCTCTCATATCTCATATTAAAGACCTCAATACAAGGACAACTCAAAGCAAAAGCATTGAAATTCCATAAAACCATTCTGTAAACTTCTCCAAGAAGCTCCCCGAATAAACATACAGTATAATATATCTATCCTTAACTAATTTGCACAGCTGCTGTGATCAGTGTAGTACAGTGTACAGTGTCTAATGAGACTGTAATGTGGGTTAATACTGGTGCTTGAGTAACGCCTCCATTCTCCTCAGAGAGGAAGAGCTGTGGAGGTAAACAGCCTAGCATAGAGAATTCAACATGCAGAATGGAGGAAGATAATCTTCTCCAGGGTGCAGGAGGGTGAGATTTAAGACTCGGCGATTGTTCCCTTGTTTCTCACTTCAATGGTTAAGCAGGGTTCAATCAGAATACTTAGAAACAAAAACACTAGATAATAGATTCAGTCCCATTACTTCACATTGTATTGGTGGTGTAATGACCCCTCCTTCTCCTCTCTTGTGGTCTTTCAGAAACAGGCTTGGCATTTCATCGTGCTCAAGGAAAGGGCATTGGATATGCAAAAAAAATATTTTCATAGCTTTGGAAATGCCTGAAAAGATCTCAGCGCTTTGGAGGTTTTGGTAGAGAGAGAGAACCTTCCATACAGTCAGGTCTTACACACTGAGACAGACACTGAGTGAATACCACGAAGCCATCATCATTTTGTGACATCACTTTATGTTGAACCTGGATTGTCTTCCATGATACAAGACAAACTTTATTCAGGGCAACATATATTGTATGTAAAACCTTACTGTAAGCGATCAGCTTGGCAGGAGATCAAAAATACAACAGCATTTGGGATTTAGACCCATTGGCTTGGGGCTATTTTCCAGATGCTGTTATAGTGCTCAGCTATTAAAGTTTATAACAATGAAATATGATCAGCACTACAGTATTCACCAAAAACTGTCAGAGATGAATATTTCTGATTCACCTTCACACTCAACTGAATTCCTTAAAACTTGGACTGAGAGGACTCATTCTGTGGTTATTTCATAACCAACCTCTGATCTGTCTCACCATCAGTCTGTCAGATCTTATTGTTTCTGTGCCTGCAGTCCATGTGATAAAATAGTATGCTGAAATATTCCTGTAGTATACTATTTTACTAAGTTAATATCAAGCTTGCTTAGTGTACAATTTTCTCTCATGGGAGAGCATGCATGGGAATGTGTCGGGAGTGCCCTGCAGCACTGAGCACAGAGCCATTTCACTAGACTGCTGTATCAGGGATCGCACTAATTTAGTAATTT
This sequence comes from Conger conger, assembly GCF_963514075.1. Lineage (NCBI taxonomy): Eukaryota > Metazoa > Chordata > Actinopteri > Anguilliformes > Congridae > Conger > Conger conger. The sequence continues at coordinate 44,723,595 of NC_083767.1, forward strand.
GGTTCTAGAGGTACCACCGCGGAGAACTCCACAACCAGCTGACATTTTGACCGGAAGCATCTACCAACAACAACATGAGGTGTGTGCACAAATTTTGACCTTCTGCGTTGCAGCACTGAAGTATAAGCTATACTGAAGAAAGGATCCCAAGGTGAAGAGTACCGTGGTGGCCTAATTAAGCAAAAGGGCATGTCTGGGCCATAACACTGATAAATGCGCTAAATGCTAGTCTAGGTGCTAGACCTCAAGCAAACATTAGAATGTCAGGCTTAACATAGCAAATTCATTGGTGTACTGTATTGCAGTATATTATTAAGGTATACAATAGATAAAGAAAAAATCATTTGAGAAGCTGAAGAAAAATAATACTGAGTGAAATATATGCAATCTTCCACTGAGATAAGAATATAATGACAAGATGAAGGTACTAAATGATCATGTAGCAGCAGGAAAGGCCAGTGTTAGCTAAGAAAATGCGACAAAGAGAAAAGCTAAAAGGAACTACATTAGGACAGGCATAGATTATTGGACTCTTGATTGCTGCTATAAAAACATACTTCCACAAAGATCAATAACACAATGTTTAGTTGAGCTGTGCAATTAATGCCAGAGCATATTTAAAATCATCCTCAATAACTGTGTGTCAACAGCACCCGCGTCTGCTCGCTTGCTTTTAACAAATACCTTGATTCACTTAAGCCTGGCACTTAAATTGCCTGGCCAGATGACATCTGGATTGCTGTTTCCGAGCTGTACATATTGGATTGCATATGGACTGCACGTAGCACAGATGGACTGCACCCTCTATGCTTGCTGTGTATGTGTGTTTTCAATTGTGTTTGGGTGTGTGTGTGCAGTCTGGCTGCATGCGTGCGTCTAACGATGTATAGGTGTGTGTATGTGTGGGTGTCTGTGTGTATGCAAGTGTATCTGTGTGTGAGTGTGTGTGTGTGTGCATGTGTGTGCACACATATGTTTGCATATGTATACGTATATGTGTGTGCGTGTGTGTGCTTGTGTGTGCGTGTGCATGTGTGTGCTTGCGTGCACACGTGTGTTTGCGTATGTGTGTCTATCTGTGTTCGCGTGTGTGATTAAATAACATGTAATATTATTTAACTGAAAGAGCTATGCACACACACAAACGCACACACATGCACACACACATACACAAACACACACACATAATGTGTGTGTTTGTGTGTGTCCGTGCTGTATGTGAGTGTGTTTGCATGTGTGTGTGTGTGTGTGTGTGTGAGAGTATGCGTGTGCGTGTATGTGGGTGCGTATTGTATGTGCGTGTGTTTGTGTGTGTGTGTATGTGTATGCGTTTGTGTGTGTGCATTTGTGTGTGTGCGTGTGTGTGCTTGCGTGCACATGTGTGTTTGCGTATGCGTGTCTATCTGTGTTCGCGTGTGTGATTAAATAACATGTAATGTAATGTGTGTGTTTGTGTGTGTCCGTGCTGTATGTGAGTGTGTTTGCATGTGTGTGTGTGAGTGTGTGCATGTGGGTGCGTATTGTATGTGCGTGTGTGTGTTTGTGTGTGTGTGTGTGTGTGCAAGTGTGTGCGTTTGTGTGTGTGCATAGCTCTTTCAGTCAGGCCCTTGCTTCTCCACACAGTGCCGTGCCAGGTCCATGTTTCTGTCATTTTAATGGAAATGTCAGAGTCCGTGGAGAGAGGCGCCCAGCACTCAAAGAGCAGGAGGCTTCTGGAGGAGACAACAACGTGACAACACCATAGAGCAATGAGGATAAGAGAGGCACAGACAGCTTAACACACCTCCGTGACACACCTCAAATTCATAATTGGGCTTGTGGACAAAATAATAAATTAATTGGGTGAAATTAAGGATGGCAAAACATTAATTTATATTCTTATTCAACTGAAACCCTTAAAAGTTCGAATGGCGCATTTAATGCTTGTCGTCAATTAAATTGTATCATGTCATTAAAGCCACTTAACAGACTACATTAAGGGCACCTGTAATGTTTTTACATTTTTGTAAATTATAATTAATAAAGTATGCCATTAAATTTACTGAGGAGCAATTTGTTTCCCTCGTTATGCAAATGAAGTACCAAAAGGAAGGAGACTTTTATTTATTTATTAATAAATTGATGTTGATGAAGACGGTGAAAGCACCTTAATGTGACCAATCGTGGCAGTGGGAGCCCACTGGCCAATGGGCAGTCCTGTCACCAGTAAAGCGACTCAAACAGACCAGCCAGGAAAAATGAATCCTATTCCACAGTATGCGCACACTCCTGTATTTTATGCTAATTCCCTGAAACAAAATAAGCAGCTATCTCAGAGGAATCTACATTTTAAAGAACTCGCAGGCATGCAGATAGAAAAATAATGAAAATGCTTTGTTCGCCCATCATCCGCAGAGCACAAGAAAAATAAATGACATTGTGCGCCTATCTATCTATCTAGGTTTCCATGTCCTTGCTCAGCTCTGAGTGGGCAACATGAAGGCAAACCGAATTTAGCAAAGGAGGCTATGTGGGGGCTGGGGGGCTCAGAGGATCTCCACTGGGAGGGGCCCAGCAGGAGGGCATAGTTTGCTACTTTAAACATGGATGAAACAAGTCTTCTATTAGAGGCAGACATTTCAGCCTTTACAGGCTTCGATTCAATTCCAGAAAAAGCCCATGAACACTCCATGAAAAGGCCACATGGTAACATTTGAAAGTTAAATCAACCACTACATACTCTATGGTCCTTACTGGACTCATATGTACTCAGTTAGAGCTTAATTCACACTGGGCATTTAACTGTGCTTCTAGTCCAGGACTCAACCCTATAGCGAGCTCAGACCATCTCTCTACCGACTCCTGAAAGACCCTGAAAGTCGTTGGCTTGACTCCTGAAAAGACCCAACAGAGTCTGACTGAATTCCAGAGAAAGCCATTGCCTTGGACTGCATGGGCTAAAAGGCCCAGACCACCCCTGCTGTGACTCCTGAATGCGCCGGGTGTCTCCGGATGGTCCTGGCAGTCGCTCCGACAGGCCCGCTGGCCGTAGGAAGCACACCGGCGGCTTTAATAAGAGGTTAGTGGGAGATAACCGCTCCAATATGTCTGGGATGAGGTGGATTTCAGGCACCGGTCCAGTGTGAAAGCTGCCTGCCAGGCCAACGCTAAGCCCTGAAGTCAGGGTGCATTTCGCCTTAAAGAGCGACTCCTGACTGCACCGCGCACAGGTATTTAACAGCCTCTTAGAGAGTTTATAGCACTGGGACATGTTAGCATTCCAATGTAGCTTTAAGGTTACAGCTTTAAAGTGAGAAGTGTTGAATTAATCTGTACTATATCAATCTAATAATTATTCAATTTACTGTATGTTATTCAAGTCATAAGCCTTGATGGCCTGACATATGTATGCAATGATGTACCATCTTCCATGAAAGCAGAAGTAGGCCAGGGGGAATCAGATTCTCTTACAAATATAAATGTACTGTACTCATCACATCATGCAAAGTGTGGAGTGAGATTCAGTCGACAGTCATATCTGTGAGGTGCCACTTTTCACATAAATTAGGCTAATACATGCAGATGTTCTTCACAGACACTTATGTTAATTAGCATATATTACAACTTACACGGTATCCGTGTCTATGCCTGGGCAATTACTGAAACAATATGAGTCTTCAAAACGTGCCATTTGGTGATAAAACAAACAAGAAAAAGTTCCCTTCAAAGATGAAAGAACAGTTCTGGCACAACATCCAGCTTTTAAATGTACACAACTACTACACGTTATCCTATATTCAAGACCAAAGCACAACTCCACATAACACCCTGTATCAAAAATAAACCATTACTCCATGATATCCTAAATATACCACTCATCTTTCTCTTAATTTTACATCATGGCTTAAACTATATACTTACATTAAACAAATGTTGAATATACGTATTTACATATTATATGAAAATGTAAAATTGTGCAGTTTGGTTGGAAAAACAAAGATTTGTTGAGAAACCCATTAAAATTAGGAGCACTGGCAGTTTCTGGAGACAGCTGAAAAACGCAGGTTCAGCTACTAACATACTGTTAGTGATAAAATCACAGCGACAAAATCTGGATGTGCTACACACATAACAAAATAAACTGTTTCACACAAATCACACACTGTAATTAGTGGCATTATAAATATTTTACATCTGTCCAAGAACAGAAAAAAGAGTATTTTCCCAACAAAAAAAGATGCCTGGAAACATGTCACAAATATTCATAAATAAACAAGACAGCTGTAATCAGCTGCAAAAAGCCTGATTGGAGCAATTCCACAAGCAATTATACATCAAACATCTTTCTGAACTTAAGCAAATAGTCCTTAACATGAAGCTAATAGATGCTGGCGACTGACATGTTTTCAAAAGCCCCTGAAAGGATTAAACTAAATCTGCCTTCAGCGAGAATCATCTTCCACTCCGCTTCCTCCGGCCTGCTATTAACGGCTGTGATTATAGCCGGATCTGATCCTCATCATCGTCTCCAGGATTGCCCTTTTATGCCCAGGCTCCCATTAACGGCGCAGATTTAACATTGCTGTTAATAAAAATCAATTGCATGGGGTCTATAAAGTCTACAAAATGTAAATCTGGTGCTCAGGAGGCAGGCTATTTCCTGGAAATTCCAGTTCCGAATGGGAGACCTTGCAGATCAGCGTGGATGGAGCTTGGTTGCCAGACTTTAGGTGTAATGCATATTTAATGCTCGCAAGAGAAAAGGTCAAGCGGGGGGGAAAATGAAAGCTATTAACTTTTCAGGGGCCGACAGAGACGCATTGCTCTATCAGAGCACAGAGCCAGTAGCTCAGGACGGCTTCTCCCTGGGCTGTCATTCTGCCTCTCCCTGCCTGGAACATCAGCACACACACAAACACCAACACGCATACACACACTCACACACACACACACAGATGCACACACACTCACACAAATAGACACACTCACACACAAATACACACACACACACACAGATGCACACACACTCACACAAATAGACACACTCACACACAAATACACACACACAGACAAACACACTGACACAAATACACACACACACATACACACGCTCACGTGCACACACATACACACATACACACGCTCACACAAATAGACACACTCACACACAAATACACACACACACACACACACGCTCACACATACACACGCTCACACAAATACACACACACACACACACGCTCACGCATACACACATACACATGCTCACACAAATAGACACACTCACACACAAATACACACACACACACACACACACGCTCACGCATACACACATACACACGCTCACACAAATACACACACACACACACACACGCTCACGCATACACACATACACACGCTCACACAAATACACACACACACCCAGACAAACACACACATACGCACACGCACACACTCTGACACTCACACATGCACAAACACACACATATACACATATGCAAGCACACATACAGACACACACATGCACACATACCCTCACGCAAACACATTCAAACGTATGACATGTGGAGGAGAGTGGCACACACTGACACCGTACCCCACCCTCTCTGGCCTCGTTCAGTCAGAGGCCCATTCTGACGCGCCAGTCCAGGGCCTTTTTTAAAATGGCACTTTGTGTTTTCACTGCAGGTACACTGTATCTGACCGCAGAGACTCCAGCAATGTCCACAGTCTCTCCTCCACACCCCATATGCTAACTGTTAGCACTTCTCAAGAGAGCAGTACTCACAAAATTCCTGCTTTATTCATTTAGCGTATAACAGCTGTTCATAAGCGAACTAGCTTGAAAACTAGCAAGGCACAGAAGCTCCTCAGGAGACAAAGGGATTTGGCTACTTATAATATTAAGCTTATCTACATATTTCTTGAATATGTATTGCCGTGACTGATTATTGCTATCACGCTCAATCTTAAACTGAATCCTAAAGTAAGAGTAATCTTTGAGTAAATATTCTTTTGGCTGGTAACAGCAAAACCATGATTTACTCGGCACTGGAGCTTTGGAAGATCGACACAATGCGGCCGATTGCACAGTGCCTCTCCGCAGCATTCAAGCGCATTATCTCCATCTGCAGATCCCACAGCAGGACAGCCAATGAACAGCTGCTTAAAGCAGCTCCGCGTATACGAATGCTGCTAGTTCAGTAGCTCTGTGCGTTCTCGTATGGCCAGGAACCTCAGTCATTACAATACGACATGGGAATAATACACAAGCACTTTTCAGTGAAAGTACTTTTCTGCGTGTTTTCCCTGTGCTGTGTTTCCTGGTGGAAAAAGCGAAGGCACTTATTTGCTGCTGAGTGCAGTTATAGTGGGTGTTACTCTCACATAATGGTATGGCATAACACAATGGGTCACAATAAATGCATAGTACAAGAAAATAAACCTGCCAACTCTCTTTCCACACTGAGTAAAATAGTAAAAATCCCATCCAGTTATACAGCCAACCCAGTCATGGCAGTATCTACTGTAGAGATAGCATGAAAGTGACAATACACCTGGCCACATAGAGATATATCGTTGAACACAGGCTCGTGCAGACAGCCTATTATAGATTTATGTAATGTTCTTCCTGTGTAACCGAGGAGACTGCAGCTAAACCACCAAAAAATGGGTAAATTGCCATTTCTCCACCGTGTGGGATAACAAACAGTGACAATTGTGACACGAAGAGTTACTGCAGCACAGCAGAGTGGTTTCTATATTCTATCTCTCTCTCTGTCTCTCTCGCTATCTCTCTCTCTCTCTCTCTCTCTCTCTCTCTGTCTGTGTGTGCCTGCGTGTGTGTGCTTGTGTGTGTGCTTGTGTATGCGTGCATATGTGTGTGTGTGTGCCTGCTGCGTGTGTGTATGTGTGTGTATGTGTGTGTGTGCGTGCATGTGTGTGTGTGTGTACGTATATGTGTGTGTATGTGTATGTGTGTGTGTGAGTGAGTGAGTGTATGTGTGAGTGTGAGTGTGTGAGTGTGTGCGTGTGTATGTGTGTGTGAGTGTGTGTGTGTGTATGTGTGTGTGAGTGTGTGCGTGTGTATATGTGTGTGTGTATATGTGTGTGTGAGTTTGTGTGTGTGTGTGTGTATGTGTGTGAGTTTGTGTGTGTGTGTGTATGTGTATGTGTGTGTGTGTGTGTGAGAGTTTGTGTGTGTGTGTGGGTGTGTGAGTGAATGTGTGCGTGTGTGTATGTGTGTGTGAGTGTGTGTGTGTGTGTGTGTGTGTGTGTGTGAGTTTGTGTGTGTGTGTGTGTATGTGTATGTGTGTGAGTTTGTGCGTGTGTGTGTGTATGCGTGTGTGAGTTTGTGTGTGTGTGTGTGCGTGTCTGTGTGTGTATGTGTGTGTGAGTTTGTGTGTGTGTGTGTATGTGTGTGTGTGAGTTTGTGTGTGTGTATTTGTATGTGTGTGTGAGTTTGTTTGTGTGTGTGTGTGTGCGTGTGTGTGTGTGAGTTTGTGTGTGTGTGTGTGTGTGCGTGTGTGTGTGCGTGAGTTTGTGTGTGTGTGTGTGTGTGTGTGTGTGAGTGTGCGTGTGTGTGCGTGAGTTTGTGTGTGTGTGTGTGTGTGTGTGTGTGTGAGAGTGTGTGTGTTTGTGTGTATGTATGTGTGTGTGCGCGTGTTAGAGTGCTGAAGCTACTCCAGGCTCCAGGTGCAGCAGGGAGACACTGCAGCAGCAGTGACTGATAGCAGGTGTAAATTTAGCAGCAGAGTGAGGCTGGGGGTGAGGGGCTGCTGGTGCCCTGCACAGTAGAGCGTGGTCCAGCTCCAGTCATTAAGAGTCTGAGAGAACCACAGTCCGCCGCAGTGTCATTACACAGCCCAGCGGTTCTGACCCGATTACCAAACCCCCCCTAAAACACACACAGCAGGAGGGCAGGGGCGTGTCATTACCCCGGCCATGGTTCTGACCCAATTACACCCCCCGCGTACGCATCAGGGAACCACCAGCGGGTCATTACCCAACCTAGTGGCTCTACCCTGATTACGCCCCCAGGGGAGGAGCTGGCACAACGGACACACCTTTGAGCCCCAGTCAGACGAGGACCTCTGGTCCAGCACTCTGCCACTTCAGCCCACCCACAGGACACTGTGATCTACAGAGAACAGTCGGCCCCTTCCCCCTACACGTCACTCTGTCTAACTCCACACACAGTGAACGGTGTGGCCCAACATTAAGGGCTGCGTCTAACTCCACACACAGCACAGTGAACGGTGTGGCCCAACATTAAGGGCTGCGTCTAACTCCACACACAGCACAGTGAATGGTGTGGCCCAACATTAAGGGCTGCGTCTAACTCCACACACAGCACAGTGAACGGTGTGGCCCAACATTAAGGGCTGCAGTCTCACGGGAGTACCCATAATTCTCCTCTCTAGAGGACTGTGTCATCCATGGTCAAGTGAATGTCAAAGGTAAAACAAAACCATAGATAAAAATAATCTAATAATTATTATTTATGTAACATGGTACAGTGATTTAAAAAGACAAGGCAAAAACAGATTAGTCTGTCATCACTGTGTACAAATTGCTTCGGAAAATAGGATTTTAAATGTCTTTAATATTACATTTACATATATATCTATTTTATATAGCTTTCTCTAGTGCCACTTATCAGATGCTGTCATTCAGAGCAACGTACAATAGAAAAACATCAGCACAAAGTGCAAGATCAGATCTCAAGATCTGAATGTCAAGACTTTCAGAATGAAGTGTGACTTTCAGAATAAATAACCAAGGACATGAGTCTCCCTGTAGGAATTGGGCTGTGTGACAGTGCTGGAATTAGACCAATCAGGGCCTGAGCTCTGCAGCCCTACTGGGTCGTGACCAATCAGGGCCAGAGCTGTGAAGCACTATCAGGCTGTGACCAATCAGGCGCTAGAGTGGAGCAACCCTACTGAGTTGTGACCAATCAGCGCCGGAGCATACCAGCCCTACTGGGTTGTAACCAATCAGGGCAAGTGCCCATGTCAAAGTGCCATGCCCAAGTGCCATCTCTCAGAGTTGACGCGTGGCTGTGCTGAGCGGAGACAGCGCTGAAATAACAGCGATGATGAACCGTCTCCGGGCGGTAGAAACCGGCGTGGTGTCACTCCGCGCGTCGTCGTGACGCCCGTCCACGGCCCCATGCGGGGAGGAATCAGCTGGAGCCCCAGACGTAAACACGACGGGGGAAAACATATTCGCCATCAGACGGGGCCCGAGGTGCGCATCGATCTTACTGTAAACAGACACCGGCGCGATCCGCCGCCAAGCTCGCCTCAGACTCGCCGGCAATTTCAGAAACTGTCAGAGACATCTCGGGAGCTTCATTCATCTGAGCCTCAGCCCCCAGCTTCTGATCTACAGGAGCATTCATTACACCCTCTCCCTCGCTTCACGTCGCCTCCCCATCCCATCTGAAGGCGGGAACACGCCATTACCGCCTTCATCTGGAATCACCGCCCCTTTGGAAGCGGCACCACAGAGTCGGGAAAAGTTTCCTCCGCGCAGTTAGGGGAACGTCATGTTATCGTAAAAGTTGCTGCATGTTATTGCAGGGTTGAAAAACCCCAGCAGCTGTCACAAGAACTTTTAACATTTAAGTTGCCTTCCGGGATACAAAATCTGGACTATTTTGACCATTAAAGCGGCTGCAAAGGGCCGATTACTGAGCCCACAGGACTTGGCAGTGATACACACCGATGGTGTCCAATAAGACATTTTTCACTAGTCTTGATAAACGCAATCCTGATATATTGTATCTCTAAGTCAACTAATTCTCAGACAGACTGGTAGAGATGCAGCGTCGGCCCACACAAATCCCAGCGGGAGTCAAAAAGTGACAAAAGTCTAAATCCAAAATTAGGCCCCTGCTGTTAATTTAACTTAAGACCCATCTTACACTGACTGCACATAAACAGCTCAATCCCAAGGGACAATGCAAGTCGATTTCTTAAAGCACATAATACCATAGAGTGTCTATTGCGTCTATTGTTGCAGCAATGGCTACTGATTTGATCAATTCGCAAGCGCTTCAGAGAAAATTCCACAAAACATAAGCAAGGAGCCACTAGCATCGCGTGCTAGTTTGCAGCCATTATTTAATATCTGCAATCCCCTTACCTGATAGACACACTATAAGACCTTAATGGAAACTAAATGAAATATCAACAAAATAACTGGAAGAACGTAAAATCGCTCTTAAGAGAAATGTTACTGACTGTGCTATGGTTCAGCGGAGGCCCCATGCTGGGCCGTAACAACAAGCCAATCGTTTCCAGCTTCTTCAGAGTGCCTAACCACACGCCCGTTCTCTGTTGTGACACCGAGTTTAATGCGCAGTAAATATCTGCCTGTGGACCGCGGTCACAAAAGATGAACGACCTACTGCGATTACACGGCCATTACATAACTTGACCTGCCACGGTTGCAGTCTGTAAGCCACGCGGTTGTCACGCTTGTCCAAACACCACTTGTACGGTACTTCTTCATTACTCTGTAGCAGTGGTTCTCAAACCCCTGCGTACGCTGGCTTTCATTCCAAACACAGTGTTACGATCCCACCATTTTAACAAGCTGTTCATTTTTGCGTACTTATGATTTTCATGTTTAGAGGGATTATTTACCCTCTTAAGCCACATTATGTCAGAAGTAGGTATGCACACCGTGAATAAAAGTCCCAGATTCGCATTATGTTTTATTGCAAAGGATTACATAAAGGGAGGTAAAACATGTATTAACTGACCAAATGAAACCCTGAGGTGAATCAATAGGCTCCTAATTAACCATTAGATAATGAAGAATTCAAAGATAAAGAAAATGACAACAAACCAAACCTGCATTGTGCTAATAAGTTAATAAGTTAGCAATCTAATTAGGAGCCTGTTGATTTGCCTCAGTATTTAATTTAATCAGTTTTAACATTCTGTAACCTGTTTTTATCTAATTATTTTCTGTATAACGCAATAAGCACAATATTAACATGGGAATTTTCCTATTCAGGGCATGCATAGCTATTTATGACATAATGTGGCTTAAGAGGGTAAATTATCCCTGTAAATGTAAAAAGTATCTAATTAAGAAAACATAACGGCTTGTTAAAATTTGAGGGTTGCACTGGCGGTTGAAAGGAACAGCAGCACACCCTGGGGTCCCCCAAGACCGCGTTTAAGAGGCACTGCTCTCTGCTCCGGGGTTCGCTCGAGTCGGCTCTGTGAAAGAGCATGCTGGGAAGGCTTTTGGTGACTGGTGCCATTTTGGCCTGCACCACATTCTCACTTGGATTTCCTCATTACCTTCCTGTACCTTTAAAAACCGAAGTTTCAGTGTGATGAATGTGCCCCTCCACTTCTCTGTCAGTTTGCACGCTTCCCTCTCCCCGTCCTCCTTCCCCTCTCTTTCCCCCGGTCCCCCTCTCCGTCTCCGCGGCCGGCTCACGCTCCGCTAGGTTGTGACACAGCACCCCTCCCCGGCGGTGGTGGCGCTGGGGCAGGTGACAGGCCGGTGACAGTGAGGGATGGTCAGGGCTGCGACGGCGGCCATTTTGAGAGAGCCCGCAGCCACGGCGCGCGTTCCGTCTGGACGGCCCCGTCACTTCTGGAGCTTGTTCCTGTCCCTCAGTCAGCCTGTACACCCCCCCCCCCCCCAGCCCCCAGTCAGAGGCGACAGAGCCCCCCCCCCGCTCCCGCCCCTACCCCCAGGGACCGGCAGTCTCCACGGGGCCCTGACTGCACACTCCGTGCATCGGCTTCCAACAGACTCGCATGCATATGGAGCAAAAACCACCTTCAACTAAATTCAACAAACTATGTTAAAACAGAACGTGCCTCAGTTCATACCTGAAGTGTGATATAGCAGGTAGAGTCTAATTTTATTCACCTAAGCCAGGTTTGAACATCTTTGTTTGATCTTTCGTAAACTGTCGCAGGGTAGACGTCCATAATATGTATGTTATATATTTCTTTAGAAAAACTCTCCAGGGCTACCTATTATATTGATAAAATCAAGAACCTATCAAAAACAAATGCCAGTTTTGCTACAACCTATAGTATTTGCAACATTCATCCAACATTCATATCAACATATCATCAATGACTCGCAACGTTCAAGGAACAATAAAATATAATACTGTATTGCTTCATGTAGCATTTATTTACAGAGGCACAGTTTAGTTGACTTTGAGGAATATTATATGGAGTTAGCAAGTGCGGCTAAAGCACTAACAGTAGCTCATTTTGGCATTTCAGTGGTGTTATGTTTCTCTCCTCAGAGTGAAGAGATTTGACAGTGCAAACAAAGACACTCTCGCCAATGGTTCGGGAAAGCATTGAGGCACCCGGAAACATGACGTCCTCAGACCGCGGGGTCTTAAAAGAAGAGATGTGTCATGCAAATGTGAAGGCTGGCGCGATGCCGGAGGAGAAGGATCAGAGCGAGACAGGAGTTAATAAGAGGAGAGATGACCACACTGCTGTGCCAAATAGTTCTACTGTCAGAGGAAAAATATGGTTATTCCGGCTGTTAAAACCACAATAACCTTTCCGGCAAGCTTAATCGCTCAGCCCTCCCGCTAACCGCTATCTGTAACCCCAATATGTGGCGAGAGCTGCCGCTATTTCGCAGCCGCTATCTCCACGGATACAGCGTTCCGAGATTACGGTCATGACTCCCGGTGGGCCAATCACAGCCCCGCGTGACATCATCGCTCTCCCTGGCACCCCTGGCTAATGCAGAATCAATGTTTATTTGTGCTTATGGAAAAAGGAGGGATTTATGGGCATCTGAGGAACACTTGCCTCTCAGTCAGAAACCTGGCAGAAACCTGGCAATGGAAGCTAAAAAGTTGGCAGTCATGGGTACACTTGCAGGAAAGAGGTGGAGCAGGATGAAAGAGTCAAACCAAGCCGATTTACAGCAAACTTAATGTTCAATAATATAACCAAACCTGTGTATAGTGATGAATAACAGTCATTCAACGTCAAATTCACTGACTACTCGCAAGCGGAAAACAAATATCAGTTTGCATTGAGATATCACGCTGGAGTACACATTACACCGAAGCCGCTGTCCACTTCCATTAAGGTCCATTAGACTCATGGTGAGGCCTCTCACACCCCGGTATGCCCACCCCGGGAACACGCGCTAAATGATGATCTACAGGCCGTCCATCGTCACGCGGCACTCGCAGCGAGGCGAGCTGACAGCCTGTTTACGCTCCCGCAGACGACACCTGACAGGCAGGTATGACGGAGATCGCTGGCGTCCTCCCAGCCCCTACCCGCTACCATGTAATGTTTGGATCACAGCACATCAGCGTCGCCGCAGCGATGTGACACCGTTGTCACGGCGATACTGCGGCACGGGGGGGGGGGGGGGGAGAGCCCTGGGGAGGGACTATCGTTGAGCGATGCACACGCACACAAACACACACATGCACACAAACACACACACACACGCACATAAACACACACACACACACACACACACATGCACGCACACACACACGCGCGCCTCACAGAGGACTGATGTCGGTGTAGTTTACAAGCATGGTTTATGCACCTGTTGATACTGATTTACAATGGTCTCATAACACGGCTCAGATTTGATGTTTGCCGGTACACCCGTGGGGAACAGAGCAATCATTTATGTTGAAAGGTGAGCAGATAAAGGTCTAACAAGTTCACATTGTTGACGGTAAAGAGCAAAGCAACCTTTGGAGAAATAAAGAGCTAATGCTCACTTTTGGTAACCTTTTTGTTGAGCTATATTTGTTAACCAAATACCAAATATCCCAACACTATGACAGATAGGATAGTGATTGATGATGACTTGTGAGCTGGCCTACTCTCAGCGTGATTTGCTTTTTGCCGATTAAAAAACACAACAGTGTGCACACACACACACACACACACACAGACACACGCACACAGAAAGAAAACTCCCAGCTCTAACATTAATGACAGTTGTTGAGTTAGATGCCAAAGAGGCACTCGTACTGAAGTTAGAACAGGTCATGACCACACTGCCCCCCCTCCCCCCAACTGTCTCTCCACCTTCTTCCCCCACACTCCACTCCCAGCTACGCCATCGATTTTATCACTTCATCCCAACCCTTCCCAGACTCACAGCACCGCTCACTGATCTATAGAGTAAACAGGCTCAGCTCCAGCAGCCAGGCTCCTCTGGGGGAGAGGAGGAGAGGAGAGGGGAGGAGGAGAGGAAAGGAAGAGAGAGGTGGAGAGGAGAGGGCAGGAGAGGGGAGGAGAGGAGGAGAGAGGAGGGAGGAGAGGTGGAGGAGAGGGGATGAGAGGAGAGAAAAGGAGAGGAGAGGTGTGGAGAGGAGAGGGGAGCGGAGGAGAGGAATGGTGGAGGAGATGAGAGGGGAGGGGAGGAGATGGAGGGAGAAGAGTGGAGGAGAGGAGGAGAGGGGAGGACAGGGGAGGAGGAGAGGACAGGTGGAGATGAGAGAGGAGGAAATGAGGAGAGGAGGGGAGGGGAGAGGGGAGGAGAGGAGAGGAGAGGGATCATTTCAAGGTTGAGAGAGAACGGCATATTCACAGAGTGCAGTCACAGAGAGGCGGGCCCCTGGAGATAAGAGATTTCTTCACTTGATATCTGAAAAGGGCGCCGTGAAATGCTGGCTGAAAAATATAAACAAATGCACAGAAAGAGTGTGGCGCGATGCTAAGGGAGAGCCGATTGATGTTTTTCTGAAATTTTCAAAGGGATTAATAAAGTGGATTACAGAACCTGCTTCACGCTGGGTTCTATCAGCACAGCAAAGGCCCATAGGGGGAAATTAGTTCCAGGTAAATGGACTGATATCAGGAAGTATTGTTTCACACAGAGACCTATTAGTGCAGGGAACAGCATGGCAGGTCACGCAGAGAGCCCTGTTGTGTTTGTGACCGGGTTTGAGAGCAGTAGAATCTCTTCAAAACTGACAAGGCCAGGTGGGCTCATTGGATCAAATCTCATAAAACACTTATCTTTTTTGTACGCAGGTAAGCACTTAAACTCTTCCCTCAAAATGTCAAAAACATGTGAGACAACATTCCTCTCAGCCTTAATGGACATCAAACAGTCAAGGAATTTGACTGAATTATCTGAAAATTTAAGGCGGTACTGGAGCACCCTTTAGAAAATGCACTCTACATAAATGACTTAAAATGCATTTAAAATATCGAGCTATAAAAATTCAAAACAGGTGAGCTCATCTTCTAAGAAAACAAGTCCCCTGAAATCTGCAGTGGTGAATGCAAATATAATTTGATAATGGCGAGGTAAAGTAGCGTTAATGTACCGGGTACCATTTCACAGGAATGTGGTAATGCACCACATGTGTGTGAGAAGATAACAGCCATTTTGCTGAATATTAATTTCATACCTTGGCTCAGGGAAACATGAAATGCTCTTTTCTCCCTGAGGTAGCAAAGACAGAGCTTCAAAGGAACCTGGCTCTACGTTACTTAGCAAATTCCTTCACTTGTGCTAGGGCCATGTCTCTGTGATTATGAAGTCACTGTAGCAGAAAATAAATACTGGGGCTCATCAGAAGAGGACAGTGCGCAGTGATGAGGGACCTGGGAATCTAAGAAACTTTTTGTGTAACAAGTGGAACTGCCTTACCCCCTTGGCAAATCTTCAAGTGAGTAGATCGGTCTCACCTCATTGGCGATCTTATTTAGCAAAAAATTTTCATAAATACGATTTTAAGTCTAACTATGAGACTACAATATTTGTTACTATTGACTTATTCTTTGCTCTCATACAGCGGCAATGTTTTTTCATCTTATTTCGGCAAGAAATGATAGAAATACGCTTTTGAAGTCCGAATATAAGGCAATACAACAGATGTTAGATGGGACTTATTCTGTGGTTTTTGCAGTGCGTGTGATTTCTCCCCGGAGCGGCGAGCAGACCGAGGGCCCGCTGAAAACAAACACGCGCCACGCTCCCACCGCGGGGTCCCCCAGGGGCCGGCTCAGACGACTGTCAGACACCGCGGAAGGAAAACGCGGACGGATACTCCACCCCGTCTCTTTCTGGAGGGAGGCAAACAGGAGCGCGTCGCAGCGTCAGAGCGACGGTAAAAGTCCTCGCGGGATTAATTACGGAATTCAATTCCGCACAGAGAGAGAAAAACCCTGTCAAAACAGGAATCTGTTCTTCTGTCCCTCTTCTCTCTCTTTTACCGGAAGATTCTTTGTCACACCTTTACACCCCTAATACATTAGAAATGGCAAAAAACCAATTCATATAATATAGGAAACCTAATTAATGAGGGCTCTGAAATATTGACATGTGGTTATGAGAACTGTCATAACCGTGAAAAGGGCAAGGCTTAACCCGCTGCCTGGTGAGATGTGATTTTGGTCAGTTATTTTTTTTTAAAGGTTAATGTATCAGTGTGCTGGCCTCGGTGTAATACCTCCAACACCTCGCGCCACAGACCTGCTCTAAACACCGGGGGTATACATGGCATTTAAATGAAAAAAAAACCTGGGTCTGGTCTGGAGGACTCGGTCCTCAGCACGGGTTTTCCGCTTGTGATTGAGCGCGTAACGTGAAGGTCAGGCCACAGTGCCCAGGGACTGAAGCGGAGTTAATGCATTGTTAATTCAGTGTCATAGTATCTCCCCTGGGGGGGTGACCTCTCTGTAATCAAGTGTTGAGCAGACTCCCCCTCTTACCCGCCTTCAGACAGCCCTCCCCCATCCATTGTGTGGAACGGTGTTTGTTCTTCTACCCTTAGGGTAATGGGCCTATCTGTCTATCCCCAAGACCTATTCAATCAGTGCTGGATTAGTATATTCATGCTCGACTAGGAACGGTATTGACCTCACTTGACTTACTAAAAAAAACGGAGACGGAGATAGGGTTGAGAGGGAGAGAGAGATAAAGAGATACACAGAGATAGAGAGAGAGTGTGTGTGTGTGTGAGAGAGAGAGAGAGAGAGAGAGAGAGAGAGGAATGAAATGCCCCTGGGTTACCTCTAGGATCCATTGTCTGAGCTCTTCTGCAGTGTGCCTTGGATTTGGTGGCTTACTGTATACAGCCTACTGCTATCATGAATGGAAAAATGTATGTATGTATGTTTGGATGTATCATTCCTAAGAAGAAGAGTAAGTTCCAGTTGATCGAATTGATAAAATGATCCTTTAACTGGAATGCACACTTCACAGTGCACCACCCATTCAGTGTGTGGTGCTTGTCATAGTGTGTAACACCTGTGTGGGAGTGTGTGTGTGTGTGTGTGTGTGTGTGTGAGAGAGAGAGAAAGAGAGAGAGAGAGAGGAAGAGAGAGAAAGAGAGAGGAAGAGGTGGCTGACAGAAGGTGTGTGAGGAAGATGTAATGAATATGATCTAAGCATCACACACCACACACATACACACACAGATATTAATGTACTCACATAACCATACAAACATCCACAGCAATATCAAAATTCCATTGTTAAAATACTTTAAAAACGATTAATCTTTAAAACTTCACACACACCAGCCACAAAATCAATACGAATAACAGTCTACCCTCAACTGTGATGGCGACAATATTCCGATCAGGCTTTGCTTGGAGCATTTCCCCACGAGCTCAAGAGATATTGAGCACATGTGTCTCCACCCCCTTTGTAGTTCCCCATTCCACTCCCACCCACGGATCGATTAATATTACAAACATACCCCCCCCCCCCCCCGACATTAAGCTAAATCCCCCCGAGGCTGCAGTATTACAGTAGTAATGATGAGGCTGTTGTATTACAGTAGTAATAAAGAGGCTGCAGTATTACAGTAGTAAAGAGGCTGTTGTATTACAGTAGTAATACAGAGGCTGCAGTATTACATTAGTAATAAAGAGGCTGCAGTATTACAGTAGTGATAAAGAGGCTGTTGTATTACAGTAGTAATAAAGAGGCTGCAGTATTACAGTAGTAATAAAGAGGCTGCAGTATAAAGAGGCTGTTGTATTACAGTAGTAATAAAGAGGCTGCAGTATTACAGTAGTAATAAAGAGGCTGCAGTATAAAGAGGCTGTTGTATTACAGTAGTAATAAAGAGGCTGCAGTATTACAGTAGTAATAAAGAGGCTGCAGTATTACAGTAGTAATAAAGAGGCTGCAGTATAAAGAGGCTGTTGTATTACAGTAGTAATAAAGAGGCTGCAGTATTACAGTAGTAATAAAGAGGCTGTTGTATTACAGTAGTGATAAAGAAGCTGCAGTATTACAGTAGTGATAAAGAGGCTGCTGTATTACTGTAGGAATAAAGAGGCTGCTGTATTACAGTTGTAATAAAGCCTCAGAGGCTGGCGTATTACAGGTTGATGTGCTTCGGTGATGCAGTATTACAGTAGTTATAATGAGGCTGCTGTATTACAGTTGTAATAAAGCCTCAGAGGCTGGCGTATTACAGGTGGATGTGCTTTGGTGAGTTTGATGGGCCGGGTTGCTGGGGCCAGTAGGACAGACAGTCTGTAGACGTGACAGAGACAGACGGCGAGTCTCTGCGCTGTCGTGCGTCTCCGCGGGCCAGCTGGACGCCGGTCGGCCAGAGCGAGGTTCTTTCCCCGGAGCGACGTGGGGAAAAGATTCTCGTTACGGCTGGAGCTCCCATGGAGGAGAAAACACGCGACTGCAGCAGGATCGTACGAAGCCTTCTCACACAGGCGCTCGCTCACGGGCACACCCTGCTCTTCCTCCCTCTCCTCTTCAAATGTCACGTCAATCACGCACGCCGTCGCCGGGGAAACGTCGCCGTTCCTCCGAGGCGAACCGGCCGCGCGCGGATTTTTATTTCCAGCGCCGTCGCCCGCCCGTTTGCCGCTCCGCTCATTAAAAGCGCACCTGAGCCCGTTACCCACAATCCCGCCGGCGGCAGGGGCTGTGGAAACGCAGCGCTCCGGGACCCGGCGGATCGGTCAAGGTCAGGGACGCGCTCTTCAGCGGCTGCGACCGGCTTGGACGGGGTCGCGACCCCAGCCGTAAAAACACGGCGGGTTTTCACACCGGTCTCCGCCAGAGGGACCACCGGTGGGGAACGCGGGGTTACGCGACTCTCACAACAGAGCAGAGA